>NC_140278.1:8878910-8883910 GCF_964030765.1 Micromesistius poutassou
TGGCTAAGTTCCAGAACTGCAATGTAAACAAAGATGCAATGTAAACAAAGAGAAAAAGAGAAAAATTGGCCCAGTGATCAAGTACACACACACACACACACACACACACACACACACACACACACACACACACACACACACACACACACACACACACACGTGTACATATATATATACATATACATACATATACATACATACATACATACATACATACATGTACACAAATATACATATATATACACACATACATACGTACATACACACATACACAGATATATACACATACACACACATACATACATACATACATATACACGCATACAAAAACACACACACATGCATATGCACACACATACACATACATCACACGCTGAATAGTGGTGGTGGTGGTGGTGGGGGGGATAATGGTGGTGATGAACTGAGGGGTGTTCCACAAAGCCGGTTTTATCACTTACCCAGCTAAGTTAACCCAGGGTTAGCGGCAACCCTAGGTTTTCCGTTCCAAAATGACCACGGCATGTAAGTTGCTATGGAAACATATGCTCTCAATCAAACCTGGTCGGAGCAGGTTTTGCGCAGGTTAAGTTTGGAAGATAACCCGGTTTTGCTCAGAGTAGGCTATTTAAACCCACGTTTATCGCAGCTTTTACGTGTTCGCCTATTGATATCGGAGCGCAAATAATTTGTGCAATTCACAGAGAGATTAATTAGACCACGGCTCGACATATTGTCCTTTCCGGATGACTTTTTGCTGGAGAGATATAGTTTTTCACGTGATTCTTTGATATAGGCCTATTTAAATAGCCTTCTCCAACCCTACATTGCAAATGTTACCAATCGTGGATCTGCCCTCAGTTCACTACAAACAATTTGCATAGCTTTCCGTTTTTTTGCGACGGGTAGCTTTTTGTACAGTGTAGGAGATGCTGAGCACATAGGCAAAGCTACCGTCTGCCGCTCAGTGCGTCTGTCTTGCGCTGAAGCGGTTGTTGCGTAACTTCATGGAGTTTCACCAACTTGCAGGTCAGCATTATCTACTTTAAGTGTTCCCAAATGGCTCCGAAATTATCCTTGTTGACTTTTCATCTGGGTGTTATATTTCAGGATTTCCTAATGTAATTGGGTGCATTGATGGCACACATCCAATGTGAGCAATACATTTCAACAGGGTGCGTTGCATTATGAACATATCATAGACCTCATATAATTGTTGTGCTTGTGCAAGATAGCTCAAAGTTTGTATTTGATCGCAGGGCAATTCGATGGGGATCTCCTAGGAGATCGAGGGTATCAATGCCTCCCGACGCTCATCACCCCGTACCCTAATCCCGCTCCTGGACCACAGACAACATTTAACCTGGCACACAGCAGAACCCGCGTTAAGATTGAAAATACATTCTGGATATTGAAGTCCAGATTCCAATGCCTACGTGGACTAAGAGTTTGTCCGGAACGGGCATGCGATGTAATTGTTGCATGCGCCGTCCTCCACAATAGCCACTCTGCGCAAAGAGATGCCTCCCCACTTTACCCGTTCCTCGAGGAGGAACACATTCGCAAATGTTTGTAAGGGCTGACAAAGGATGCGAGACCACATTTGCAGAAATCATTTAAATAAAAAAAAATAAAAAAAACACTTTTCTTCCATCATTTTTATTCTTTAGTTGCTGAGGGAGGAAAAAGAATAATTAGTACCTTGATCGGTAAAATATGCGGCCCGTTTCGCCATTTTGATCAGGATTTCCATGATCCATACATCACGTCTTTATAGGTTTGCCGTGAACGCGCACAACCTTGTGTTAACCAACCCCGTGTTGATTGAACTAATTCATAACCGGTGCTGTGGAACCGACAGCTCTGGGTTAGTCGGCACAGGATCGGACAACCTAGAGTTCAGCGTTAACTCTGTGTTTGTTAAACCTCCGTTCTTGGAACACCCCTCTGCTGCTGGAGGTGATGGTGGTGGTAGTGGTGTTTACAGTGGTGTTGATTGTGGCGGTAGTGGTGATGATAGTGGTGCTGAAGGTGGTGGTAGTGGTTGTGATGGTGGTAGTGGTGGTGCAGCATCATGATTGTTATAATCTGGCTCTGGCCAGCCGTCCATTAGTGCTTTGAGATTATTTCAAAACACTGGTTGTAAACACGCATTGTGTCATTGTGTGTCTTCCAACTGCATCATAACATTGTGCACACTGTGTGAGTGAATTTATTGTTTGACAGACCAGACGACTGACCAGTAGCCTGGGAACCAGACAAATCACAGCAGCTCATGTTTTATTTGCTCTGCAGATAATGTCTGGCTCCCCTCCAATACAAAATAATTTCTGTTGAGTACGGTATAGACAGACTGATCACAACCTAATATGAGGCGTGATAAATATGATGACGGTGCATACGAGTGCCGTAGGGGCATTTTCAACAACAACAAAATGGCTGCCGCTGAACGGTCTGTTGATTACGCTATCGAGAAAGTACTAAGCAAACTGTACGGTATATTTTCAGAAATGAATAAACGACTGCACTTGAAAGATGTTTTTCCATCGCTCAGTGGCAGTGCTGTGTCACCCGTTTCGTTGCTATGATTTGGAAATCGAAAATTCAATTGGCTGGCGATGCTAGCCAGCCAAAGTTGTGGATGTATTGTTATTTGTGTCTTTGTTATAGCTGATCCTCCAGGAGACACAGTGAGTTAGTTCAAGTCACAGCCTGAGACAATGGACATCCATATGGTGGCTGTCCAAAAATATCAATATGGTCTTCATCCAAACACTGAACAATGTCATTCTTCCACGCCTTCTGGCGCTCAGACTGTGGTTGTTGTTATGTAAACTGGATGGAGGACATTTAATCTTTCCTGTTGGAGATAATAAAAGAAACAGTTTTTGCTCTCTCAAGCTTGGTGTCTGCTGTAAAGGTCAGAAACGGTCTATGGTGCATATGGGACAAAAGAAAAGGAAAAAACATTTTGAAAGATTTGCACAATCCTTCTACAACTGTATTGAAACCAAAACATCCCTACGGGAGATGTAACATGTTGTTTCAGACATTCCAGAGCACAACATTTGTGAGCTTGGTGATATTATCCTTGTCTCTCTGACAATATTGTCTTGCGAAAAAGAAAGATTTTAGCTGCGGTCGGATGGTATGAGCTGATTGGTATGAATGTGTGCTTGAAGGAATCCATCTATTTCGGTTACATGGCTCCACAAACACAGCTGCCGATCAATCAAAGTAAAACCATAAATATGAACCTCTGTAATTCTTCTAATGAATTCTCATTCTCATTAGAAGAATTACAGAGGTTCATATCTATGGTTTTACATTGATTGGTCTGTAAAACCACTCTCTAATGAGAGTTCACCATTCATTCATTCATTCATTCTCATAATATTTGGATGATGCTAACCAAACCCAGGATATCAAATCCTCATTCAAACAGACAGGGTCTGCATTTAGCAACAGACCCTGGGTTGTCCTGCATTGAACTCAAAGTTATCGCATCCAACCCTCTAAAAGGAGCGTGCTAGTCGCCCTATCAGGTCCACAGCGAAGCATTTGAAGTTACACTGCTCTGCAATTATAATATCATCTCGACATGGAAAACCCTTGACCCTGACGCATCTTAAATACTCTCTTGAACTGGTATAATTCATGGGATGACACGTGAGCTGCTAGCGTGCTATCCCCTTCACCGGCCCCCCTTCTCCACCAAAAACCCCCTTTTTCCAACCATGATTTATCCTCTTTCGCTCCATCAATATAAATCCATTTCACCTTTCAGAGTACCGCCTGAGGGATTCGTTACCCGAGCATTGGCCTCCAAACCCCCCCTACACACAAACACACCACCCACCTCCCCACCACCACCACCACCTCACCCCACCTCTACACTGGGGGCCCCCGGGGCGAAGTATCTATAATTCATCTTTTATCTGGGCCTGGCAGCCCGCTTGGTGCTGGTCGCCCACTTCACAGGGCAGAGCCCACCGCCACAGAGCACTCCTTTAATGGGAGCTGGTAGGGCCGCCGGTGTGCTGATTGCAATCCAAGGTAAACAGCCCTGTGGTTTAACATAATCAGGGTGGTGGTGGTGGTGGTGGGGGTGGGGGTTAAGGTGGGGATGGGGGGTTAGGGTGGAATCGTTGGTGGTGGTGGTGGAGGAGGGGGGTTTCCCAGTGAGGCAGGCCAGTTGATAAGTAGGTCTCCGGTGATGACTAGGGAAACAAGAGCGCGTTGCCAGATTGGCGTCAGCGTTCTAACATCACACAGGAGGGGGGCTCTGTAGTGATGGGCTGGCGGATTGGCAGCCATGATGATGTGGAACGATGTGGATCTGTTTGTGTGTGTGCTCATAGGAACAGTGGAGTTTGAGAGAGAGAGAAAATGAGGAAGTGAAAGAGAGTTGAAGGAAAAGAGAATGCGAGAGAGACAGAGAAAGAGGCAGAGACAGACAGACAGAGATAGAATTCATTCATTTAGTCCTGGAGCCAATTATTGTTATTTTTCCAACGTGTGCAGTTAGCCGTCAGCGTGAGAGAAGCTGGAAGCTAGTGAAGCTACCACTCAAAAAAGGCTTGTTCCAGTAATGTGAACCATTCTGTTGGGGGTGTAACAGGGAATGCGGAGAGTTGGTATAACTGTGTTTAGCCGTGACTACCCGGGCTGCTACCTACTTATTGTCTTGTGCGTTTGGTTGCGGCACATGTGTTGCTGACAAGCTGCTGTGCTATCTGTCTTCCACACGTCATCGCTCTGCTACCGCCAGCGACATCAAAGAGGGCCAAAGGCTGGGCTGACCAGAAGCACCCCAGTCTCTTCATTCCAGGGGAGTCATGGGAACGCAAACTAACCCAATCACACGCTGCCCTCAAATACCTTAGTACCTAGGTGTTGTTAGAAAGAAAACGACTTGCTGTCAAAAACTGTTAAGGAAAAATGCATCAGCTTCTGTTTTAAAAATAAAAATATGAACTATTATTTTGAAAAAGTATCTCCAG
>NC_140278.1:8888910-8963951 GCF_964030765.1 Micromesistius poutassou
TCTTCTCGATTACCCCCCCCCCCCCCCCCCCCCACCCCCACCCCCCCCCCCCCCCAACCCGCTCTTCCGCACCCCCACCCAACATGCTGAAGAGGCCATGCTGACAGATCCCGCCATCGCTCGGCTAACACCCTCCTTTTGTCCCCCCCCCTCCCCCCCCCCTGGCTGGTCTAAGACACAGCGTTACCGGAGGCTCTGGCCATGTGTCCTCAGACGCTACAGAAGGCTCAGGCCATGTGACCTGAGACACTAATGAAGGCTCTGGCCATGTGTCCTGAGACACTACTTGAGGCTTGATACTATAGGAGGCTCAGGCCATGTGTCCTGAGACTGTTATGTAGCCTCAGGCTCAGGCCGTGAGTCCTGAGACTACAGGATGCTCAGGCCTTGGATCCTCAGACTACAGGAGGCTCAGGCCGTGTGTCCTGAGACTGTTATGTAGCCTCAGGCTACATAACAGTGTTCCCGGTCGCACTGCCTTGCCCCCGTACAACGCCGGACACAGGCACTGCTGGTCACTCAGGACATATCATTCACGAAGACGTTTTCCTGGGGAAATTTCCAGGGAAATATGTGAGGAATAATAAGCCATGGCTGGGTGCCCGGTTATTGGAACATTTAATAATATTAACTCCAGAGCGGTTTATTCCACTTATGCCACAGTAACCAACAATGATTACATGTTTGCTACTTTCAGTAACTAATTGTAGTTTTTAAATGGTGGATTTGTAGCGCAATGATTCAGAACTGTTAAAAAGGCATAAGGGTCACATTATTTAAAAATACACCCTTGGAACGTTGGAGGTATTTAACGATGCTGTGGTGTAAAGCAGTGGGATATACCCAACGCAGAGGCATAGCAACATCCCGGGTTGGAGAGAACATCACAGATGGACTCTGAGTGGCTGATGGCCGGGAGAAATGGGAGCCAGGCCCTGGTTTCTGTTCTCCATATGACACTCAGCTTTTGTATTCCTCCAAAACGTCTCCGTGTGCTTCATCCATAGGCTCTGCTATTGGAGCAGCCCTATCTGGCTGCAGTATAAACACCAATCTAAGATGTCTCCTAGCCCCCCTCCAGCTATGATATGATATGGCGGGATGCATCCTGCATCCTCTCATTATACTATTTTTCTGTGTGTGTGTGTGTGTGTGTGTGTGTGTTTGAATGTGCATGGGTTTCTTTGTGTACAAGTGTGTTTGTGTGTGTTTCCCCGTGTGTGAATGCTTTCCATGTGAGTGTGTGGGTGTGTGCCGGTGGATGCTCTGTTTTTCTGTGTGTTGTTTAAGTTTAAACAACACACACAAACGCTCCTTATATACCTGTTGGCTATTGCATAGAAGGAACACTCACAGTGTTCCCTCTGGCTTGTGGAAAGAATTTTCATTTTATCCTTAAACTTCATGCAACCATAACTAATGTTATTTTCTTACCAAGAGGATAAAAAAGACTGCATTCTTGAAACTCCCCTGCAAGACTGATTAAGTAAACGAGATTGTTGTGACAGAGCTCTGCTGCATGAAGTCATCCACCCTGATAGTTCCCACACTAGACACTCTCTTGACTGTCTTCTTTCCACTCACACACAAACATACATATATACACACACACACACACACACACACACACACACACACACACACACACACACACACACACACACACACACACACACATACACACACACACACACACACACACACACACACACATATATACACACACACACACACACACACACAAACACACACATATATACACACGCACACACACACACACACACACACACACACACACACACACACACACAAGCAAAATCCACTTTATGTGCACACAGAAGCAAACACAAAATATACGCAGAAGCATGTACAAACACACACACACACACACACACACACACACACATACCCAAAATAAACAACAAGGCAGGCACTGAGCAAGGCTTATACCTATCCCTATCGTAACCTCCCATCACAGCTCAAACACTGACAAAAAAAACATGCACACACAAACACACACAAACACAAACGCACACAGATGGTGACGCTCTGTTTCGTCTACTTTCCGTCCGCAATCAGAGACTTCCACCAAGAGACTGCCGTCATTGTGGTTTTACTGACTGACTCTCTCACACAGACACACACACACACACACACACACACACATACACACACACACACACACACACACACACACACACACACACACACACACACACACACACACAGGAACACACACAGGAACACAGAGGCTCCCTATCTGTCTGTGTCTGGGGGAAGTACATGGAGTGTAGTGTTAGCTCCATACTGGAGGACAGTGTTAGAACCATACTGGAGGACAGTGTTAGAACCATACTGGAGGACAGTGTTAGAACCATACTGGAGGACAGTGTTAGAACCATACTGGAGGACAGTGTTAGAACCATACTGGAGGACAGTGTTAGCTCCATACTGGAGGACAGTGTTAGCTCCATACTGGAGGACAGTGTTAGAACCATACTGGAGGACAGTGTTAGCTCCATACTGGAGGACAGTGTTAGAACCATACTGGAGGACAGTGTTAGAACCATACTCTCTCACTCCTGTTATGAGGGAGCTTGTTGTAGTGGTGTGCCAACAACAGCTAGCAAGAGAGCAAAGCTAGATTCCCTCACGAGGGAGGGAGGGAGGGAGGGAGGGGGGGTGGGGAAGAAAATAAATAAATAAAGATTCCTCAAAGTACAGTTTTGTTTTTTTAAATAAGCGTTTGTTGACTATGACAGTATCCTCCAAGAACACATTCTCTAGTCTCAGTTATCCTTTTTTCTCTCGGCGATGAGAGTGTAATTTTTAGCTTTGATTGTGAGTGTTGTGGAGCTGTGCTCTGCAAGGCTTGATTGTGCTTTCCTCTGGTAATCTACTGGCGCCGGGATGCAGGGGGGGAAGCACCTCGCTGCAGCCTGACTAGCACCTGAGGTAAACACGGATTACCGCTGCCGTCGTACAGCTGACACAGGGATCACTAAGGCAATGCACACACTGTGAATCGGGTGTACCATTATCGCACGTACCACATGCTAAGCTGCTGTAGGTACGATTCCAGAGTTGTAAAGAGAGAGCTGAAAAAAAAGCAGAAGTGAGCAGCCCCTCCCTCTCTGCTCCCCGGCGCCTTTGAGAAGTGTTACATTTGCACTTCATTGATTGACCGGCTATATTGAGTCCCAGAACCAATCATAAGATATTTTGATGGTCAGATATGAGTCGGGAGCAGTCTAAAATCTAGATTTCATCAAACAGAGGCAGTCGCAGTCAACTTGTAAGAGATACTCCACATAGTAATTCACATAGAAATCACACTCACATTACATCATACAGTCACTTTAAACTCACAAGAAAATACAGAAAACAAAGACGGCAGACACACAATGTGTCAGCAAAGAATTAACAAAGTAAACAAACATTGCACATCCTAAGTTGTGACTTTAACCAGCCTTATGTGTCTCCAAGGGCTCTGAGTTCTCTGTTTAAAACCCATGCAGCAGCTCCACTGGAGAAGCGAGCGGATGACTCCACCTCAGCATGCTGATCACATCTCTCCTGGATGAGTCTGCTGTGGCAACGAGGCTGACAGCCAATGTAAATAAGTGAAACTTTGCTCATCAGCTCAGAGCATTCACAGCCAGGAAAAAATTAGATAAAGGAGCACTTCAGCAGCATGTTGAACGTGACAGTAGCCGAGGTTCTGAAGCATCTCGTTATTTCTGTCTTTTTTTTTTTCCATCGCTCGCTCGTTAATATTTCAGTTGCAGTCGCCGACATTATAAGGCGGTGTATTTCGGGGAGTTAAACATTGTTGAATGTTTCATCAATTTTATCTCATAGACAATCCCGCATCCAATGTCATATATGTTGAGCAGCTGGAGCTCCCCAGATCAGGTCCTAAGACACTACCCCAGCTCAGGACCTAAGACACTACCTGTGCACAGGTCCTAAGACACGCTGTTGTATATCCAGTGTGCCAATTAAGGGGGAGCAGGGGGAGCCATAGCTCCCCTAGTGGTGACATGAGCTCCCCAGGAAACATGGTTTGTGAAATTTTGGGGGAGCTCTAAAATATTGATATGATAGCCAAATAAATGCTATTTTGGGCATGGTTATCGCAAATGTGTAAAATAAGTGAAATTAAATAATATTTTGAGTTTATGATTCATGGAAAAACATAATGCTTGTCATTACTGCGCTAGAGCCACCTCGAAGTGTGGGGGCGCTGCCTGCAGCCCCACTACCCACTCACACGAGCTTGTTTAGGTACATGCTTAAAATACACCTGTCACCTACAGGCGCGCGCCTGTAGTGTATGTGGCGTTGCATCTCTCCAGGCAGTGAGTGGGTTGTGTTGTGTTATAGCTGTATTATTAATAATAATGGCATATTGTTAATGGTTAGGCTGACGCTATAGGCTGCTATAGCCCCCCCCACCCCCCCGGAGACAGCCCCCCCCCGCCGGCTCCCCCGGTGGCAGTGGTATAATTCGCACACTGTGTATATCTGTATAAAAATTAAAGAACACTGGAAGCCTCTGTCTGACAATAAATTCCAAAGCATTCAAGGATTCTGCTGCATCTTTAGGGTAAAGCAGAGCCAGAGAGAGAGACAGAGAGTGAGAGTGAGAGTGAGAGTGAGAGAGAGAGAGAGAGAGAGAGAGAGAGAGAGAGAGAGAGAGAGAGAGACAGAGAGAGTGAGAGAGATTACTCATTTGGTTAATGAACTGAATTTCTTCTTAACCGACAGATAAAGACCCCAGGGTTTATAGATATCAATTAATAATTACTTTCCAGACACTTTTTTATTTAATTTCTAAAGATGTGCTTCTCTGGCAGAATAGGTATGTTTGTGGAGCCCTGTGGGCACAACCTAATGAGCAGTGGTAGTAATTAGTCCCTGGGTCTCAGAGCCTGTCAGCTACAGACATATTGACACAAGGAGATGGGAGGGTCTGGGTGACACTATGTAATTAACCCCAGTCGAGGACATTTCAGGCGTGCTGGGCATGTGTCTGTGTTTGTTTGTGTGTGTGCGTGAGAAAGTGTGTGTGTGTGTGTGTGTGTGTGTGTGTGTGTGTGTGTGTGTGTGTGTGTGTGTTTTTCCCAACCCGCAGCGTAGAGCCACTAGTTTCCCGTGAAGCGCACAAACACACGTTCATTACATTTGTTGGCTCTGGGGTTTGTGTGTGAAGAACAGGGCAGGTCATGCACACTGACACACACACACACACATACACACACACACAGTGCGGTTGTTCAGAATACAGTAATATGACGCCTGATGATATAATAATATGTGATATTATATCTAAAACGTGGACACCTTTGGGCAGCTATATTAGCCTTGTGTGTGTGTGTGTGTGTGTGTGTGTGTGTGTGTGTGTGTGTGTGTGTGTGTGTGTGTGTGTGTGTGTGTGTGTGTGTGTGTGTTCTCTGGTTACATGGGAACATTGTTGCGGCGAGGCTCCGTTCCTTTACTGAAAGAGGACATGAAGAAGAACCAATCTCTAGGCTAGATCTAGGGCAAGCCTCCCTCAGAGGAACACAAACATGAAGACAAAGAACACTAAACACACACACACACACGCACACACACACACACACACACACACACACACACACAGCACTGTATATATACTCACACATAATTATCCACTTACACAAATACTATCCACACACCCACACACAGAAAGATCCACATAACACAACTTCATGTTTCACTGGCCACTACATGTCCCTGGGTCCACGTTGAAATATATATCGTTTGCAAAGCAACAGTCAGCTCGTTCGCAATTAGGGTTAGATCCGTATGAAACGTGTCAAATCTTAGATGATCGTCACTATTCATCTGGACGCGAGATGAGAGCAAGAAGCAGAGGCAGCAAAGTAAGAAATGGAGGTGGAGGTATCCTGAAAAAAATGAAAGAATGAGGAGTATGACACAAATGACACAATAAAACAACAGAAGTGATACTATGATACCACTGTTCCTGTTAATCATCCTGACACAGCAATAAACAAACACTCTTGTCAGTGATAATGATAATGATGATGATGATGATGACGGTGATGGTGGTGATGAAGAGCAGGTCGATTCCGACACAAAACACCAAACGTTGTCTGTTTACCGAGAGAAACAGGTTGTTAAGAAAGAGAAAAACATAAAGCAAAAAAACTGTGAAAATGTTTCAACCAAACGTTGGATTAATCCTCCTCTTCACCTGTCCGTCGTTCAGGGGCCTCAGCCGCAACACAGGAGCCCTACGCCCACTGTGTTGGGGAACTGGAACGGAAGGGATGCATGGTTTATCCCTGAGGGACATTCTTCCACACCCTCCAAAAAAGTGAATTTTGGCCAAAGAATTTTCTTACATCGTCACCATGAGCAGACAGACAAATTGGCGACCAAATTATGCATTCCGTCGAAAAGGACTGCGCTGGTATGACAAGTGTGTCAGCCTGTTTCGTGAGGAGTCACTCAGAGGAACTGGTTCGGGCATATGGGAGACAGAGCCCTTGCAGGATAAACACACTGGCTTTGTTGTTGACGGCATTCCCTATCCTGTGGATTCACCATCAATGTGCCTGCCTGCCAAATGTCGATCAATAATTTTTGTAAGAATATGATACATATTTTCCTCCTCAATACTTTTTTTGCTACCGGTAATCTCTGTCATACATTCATCCGGAAAAAAACAACTGACTAACACAAAAGTTCTGTGCAAGCTGAAGTTATGTTCACAAAGCGCACACATTGAAACAGGGTAAGCACTCACAGGTGAGACATTCACGTAACACGCACATGCACGCACGCACACACATAGCGAGATGTCTCAGATAACAGCAGTGGAAGTCACTTATCAACTGCCTGCAGCTGAAGCCCTTATCACAACATCCTGCTCTGGACCCATCTCCGGAGCTGTCACACGCACGCACGCACGCACACACACACACACACACACACACACACACACCGCACACACAACGCACACAGACTCACACACACACACACACACACACACACACACACACACACACACGCGCGCACGCAGACTCACACACACACACACACACACACACGCACACACGCATGCATGCACGCACGCACACACGCGTACACGCACACACGCGTACACGCACACACGCACGCACACACTCACACTCAAAGACACACACATACACACTAAAAGACACACCCAAACACACAGTTTATGTGGTTTTGTTACCGTAGAGTTTGGGGGTCAATTAAATAAGTACTCCCGGCACACACTGTAGGGAAACACAAGGATCCTAAAGGTGTAGTTCTTAATCCCATGCACACCGGCCGCCAGCCTACGCATGCCACACAGTAACACGCTACCCCTGTAACCAAAGAGGGAACAGCTGCTCTCTCTGTTCCTCCTCAGCGAGGGGACAGCAGCAGCGGAGCCCTGCATGCAGATGTCCAACTGGAGGAGCTGTGGGAAAGAGGAGAGCTCACACACACACACACACATAACACACACACAGCAGACCCAGAGAAGAGATGGGGAGAACAAACCAGAGAGAGAGAGAGAGAGAGAGAGAGAGAGAGAGAGAGAGAGAGAGAGAGAGAGAGAGGGAGAGAGACGGGGGGGGGGGGGGGGGGGGGGAGGAAAGGGAGAGGGAGGGGAGAGGGAGAAGGAGAGAGAGAGAGGGGGTACCCCCTTCCATTCTGAATTTGGAAGTTCAAGCTGGATAGGGGAGTGTGTGTTGGGGGTGGGGGGGGGGACAGAGGGCAGGAAGGAAGGGAAGGCAGGAGGGCAGGTGCAGAAACAGGGGGGGGGGAGTATCAGATGACAGGAAGGGGGGAGGGGGAGGAGGAAGAGGGGAGCTTGGCTTCCAGGAGATGGCCTGTCTGATGCTCGTTTATCTTTTTCGGAGCAGATTCTTTTTTTTCATTCTTTCCTTTAGTTTCTTCCTTTTTTTTCCCGACAGACAGACAGACAGACAGACAGACAGACGGCCCCCGCCGAGGAGAAACACAAGCAGCCTTCAGCGCCGGGGCAGGGGCCAGGGCCGGCACCTGTTCCTGGGTGTCTAGGGACGGACGGACGGAAGTAGAGACGCCGGAGGGACAAGCGCAAACCTGCTCCGTGTCTCCTCTCGACCGGGGCCCCGCCGGCGTTTAGCGGCTAATGAAGGGCTAGCAGCCAGAGGGGGCCGAGGTGGTCTGTTCTTATCTGGAACGTTCTGCGCCGTGCTTCCTCTCCAGAGACATTTACGAGTTATTTACTCTGTCTACAAGGGGGATAATGGCCCTGTCACACACACACACACACACACACACACACACACATGCACGCATGCATGCACACACACACACACACACACACTCACACACACAAATACGGACACACAGACACACACATGCACACACATACACACAAACACACACAAAATGTGCTGTGTTAAACCTTGCCCTTCAGTGACCCCCGACCCTGCATTGAATCGTGGCAGTGAAGGCGTTGACCTCCCCTGTATCTCCAGCATGGCCGTAGACAACACACACTGGGAACACTGGTGGAGATGGAGGGAGGAGGGGAACATGATAGGCAATAGCAGGAAGACAAACCAGTGGGACTGGGATCCGTGAAATCGAAACACCACATCTGTGGACGAGTACAACATGTGGTGTTTCACTAAGAGAATGTTATGAAACATAATATACAACATACAACATGAAATACATACAATATGAAACCAACCCATGAAAGACAATGTAACCTTGGAGGGAGAAGCTTATTTTAAACTAGGCCGACCAAATAACCCAGACAAAATATTTTGGCAATTGCTGGAATTCATTGGTCTTATAGAGACTTTATATATGTAAATAACGTAAGACATATACACCACAGATATAGCAGCATTATGATCACACTAGCCTCAGTCTAGTGTGTGCTGCCCCCCCGGTGACCTCATCATTCATCCCCACATGACGCGACGTCAGGGCTGAAAGGAAGCCCCCTTCATCATCTGGATTAGGATGGTTCCAGATGATCTGCTATTCACAGACTGTGACCTCTGACCTTTTCTCACTCACTTAGAATGTTTTGTTTCCGACACTGGTTGAAGACCTTATTATGTTGAGGTTTAGAAATGTAGTTATTGGATTTTTATACATCCTCATACAAATATTGCTTAAAAAATAAATATGGACGCAAATGCATCAGCACACATGCACACACACACACACACACACACACACACACACACACACACACACACACACACACACACACACACACACACATGAGACAGATGTGCAAACACACACAGACACACCACCCTCTTCGCCCTGCGCACATGCGTGCACACACACACACACACACACACACACACACAATTTGTGAGGGATTATCAGCATCAAAGTCAATATAAATGTCAGGCTGGCTATCTTTGGAAATGCCAGCAACCCTTTGCATATGCACACATACACACAACCACACCCCCATACACACACACACACACACACACACACACACACACACACAGACACACACACGAGGTGGGTGATTATTGCTTCTTTGGTGAGAGCTTTTGATCTCCTAACATATTGCAAAGCACTTCAAGGCACGCCCACTTCTGACTGAGCATGGGGGCAAAGATGACATCACACCTGTTTGTTGCTCTCCCCTTGCATCCTGGGGGCCAGACCCAGGGCACTGGCAGTTAGATAAGCTGGATGACATGCAGATAAAGTCCGCGATGGGATGGCTCTCAACATGTGGAGGGTTTGCTATTAAAGGCCTGCTATCAGAACACTTTAGCCAAAGGTCTAGTTAAGAAATAAAGGTTTTGGCCAAAAAACATTTTGTTGATAAATCCCATTGTCTGATCATATGTTATTGTTTTTTTCTGTCCCAAACCATTACAAACTTGAGTATTATTATTATTTTTAAATTAAAATATACTATTTTTAGAGTCACCATGCAGGACCCTCAGCCTCTGGGGCCCGTAGAGACCTACACAAAGAAGATGGAATAAACACAGAATTTGATTATTTAACAGTTAATTAAATGTTAATTATTGTGAATGTAAAAACAAAGTGGGTGTCAGTTTTGGTAGGTCATGTGATTCGTTGACTAAAAAATTCTTAAGTTTGATGTGTCAACGAATATTTGGCGCACAAATAGACCAATGTGAAGTGCGGGTTTAAACAGTCAATAATGTAAGCAAACTATTTGTTGGAGCGCAGCCCAGAGACCGCCGCTCCACAGCCTGGTGCTTGTCCCTGACCCATGGTTTGAGAAACACGGCTCTAGATAGACGCAACGGCTACCAGAGACCATTAGATGGCCTTGGCTAATGGCTGGTTCCAACCAGCACCATCTCAGCGTCAACGCACAGCAGAACTCAACGATGGAAACAAGACCAGCTATGCCTTCTTTTAAGCCAACATAAATATACACAAACAGATTCAAGCATGCACTCACGGATGCACGCCCACAGAAAGCCACACACACACACACACGCACGCACGCATGCACGCACGCACGCACGCACACACACACACACCACAAACTCCCAAAGCTTAAAATCTATCTTATGTTGTTTATTTGAACCACTTGCAGGCCAAGTTTTTAAACCTCAGTTACTTTCCTTACCCTCAAGTCTTAGACTTTACAATTCTGTCTCCCTGATCCATAATTGAATCGAGCAACACAGCAAAAATAAGCCATTCCACATGTTTTATTTCACTCGACACAACTATAAATAAAATGAGCAGAAAAGCTCAGGGGTTGTTTTTTTTTACTTTAAAATACAGGATTGCAGTATGGCTAACCGGGTTTCATATATATATGGTTGTCCTGGCAAAGTCTGGATTTGCTCCGGTGAGCTAGTGAATGTGGAGTCCAACAACAGGGAATAGTTTAAACAGACGGCAGATGTTCTGCGCCCCTTCAGCAGTGAAGGGTGAAAAATTAACAAGGCTGTTGTTGTTTTTTTCTCCCGGCACGCTACTACAACTTTTATTTAACTTTCACTCCTTTACTCAACGTCTCCCACGGTCTGATTTAGGAATGTTTAAACATAATAATACAATGATTTCAGATGAATGTCCACTTCACCCATGCTGAGATTAGTTTACTGGATCAAAAACAACATGGCCACCTCTCTCTCTCTCTCTCTCTCTCCTCTTGCACCATTCTAAACCACAGGGGGAAATCAGAACACTTCAGTGAAACCGATACCACATCCCCTTTGGATGGAGTTAAACTGTCTCTGAGAGAGAATGAGGCCCGCAGATAAGCCATGATGAATAGGAGCATCGACCCAAAGTTATCCACCAGATGCATACATACCTTTACAAATGTATAATTCACCGCTTAATGTGTCGCATAGTTGAGAACGCACACCAAAAAGTTAAAAGAATGATATTTCTACGTATATAAGGAGGACATAACGTACAAGTCTGAAAAAGTAACCGATGGAAAATGGCTTTCAAGCGAAGCTTTAAGTACGTCATAGACGCATAGTGAATAATGGATGACTGGACCGAAAAAGAAGAAACATAAATGGTTTACAAAATTATGGAACAGAAAGTGAAAAGTAACAGAGTGTGCAGATTACGGAGCCTCCCTTTGTGCCATAGAGTCATAAATCTGGGACGGGGAACCTGATAGCTCAACACTACTCTGTAAGTCCGGACGCTGCTCCTCCTACATAACACTGAGTCTCGCAGAGCCCTGGCAGCCCCCCGTGTCTGACAGGCTGTCATTAGTCACATGACAAACACTTGGTTAGTACAACTAGACAGCGGCCCACAGGCAGTGGTGGAAAAAACTTTTTGTGTCTCCAATATATATTTTGGATAAAGGCTTGTCTGACAATCCCTGAGCAATGGGCAACCAAAACGAAACAAAACAAACAAAAATAACCCAATGTCAGTGGGTGTAAGTTTAGACATTGCTAGGGCTTGTTGGAAATAACTGAGAATGATAGAGAGAGAGAGGGAGGGAGAGAGAGAGAGAGAGAGAGAGAGAGAGAGAGAGCGAGAGAGAGAGAGAGCGCGACGGCCTGTACTGCTAATGCTAACAACTTATTTTTTTCAAAACAAGAAGCAGCTGATCAGGGTGCTCGGAGGTTAATACATTTGTTAAAGAAAGAAAGAGAGGGAGCGAGATTGAAAGAGAGATAAATAAGGAATGAGACAGAAAGACAGAGAGAGAGAGAGAGAGAGAGAGAGAGAGAGAGAGAGAGAGAGAGAGAGGGAGAGAGGGAGGAGGAGGAAGAGGAGGAGGAGGAGGAGGAGGGATTGTCATTGTGGCTTCCTTGGTAGCCCCTGCAAAAGAAAACAAAGGCTGCTAGGCATTCAGCTGGTCTTCGGAACCTAGAAGTGTGTGTGTGTGTGTGTTCGTGTGAGTTTATGAGGGTGGAAGACTGAGGTGGATGGAGCGTATGCTCGTCTGCAGATAACGCTCATGAATATAAATGTGCGGGCTGCTAGTGGCTCACTATGACCAGTGAAGTTGAGCACTGAGAGAAAGTGTTGTGTTAGCGAGAAGTAAGTCTTTTGTTGTGGCTTTAGTAGCACAAGCTAATTACTGCTTTTAAAACACGCTATTCACGTGCCGGCTTCTCTTCTTGCCCGGTAATCAATAATAATTATAATAATAATATAATTTTCAGTTCTAACCCAAAATGACCCCAGATGTCCAACAATACACCCAACCCTGGAAGAGTTAAGGGCAGACGTCTTAGTAAGTGAAAATATTTAGCCAACATATTCCCACGATTGGAGCCTTCCAAAGCAAGCAACAGGCTGTTCATTTGCACGGTGTACAGGTGACCTATTCATAGAGCGAAAGAGATAGAGAGAGAGAGAGAGAGAGAGAGAGAGAGAGAGAGTTAGAGACGGCAAAAGCGAAAGCAAGAGAGCCAGAGAGACTGGAAACCCAGATGAATCCGTGATGATCTGTGTTAAAAATAAATTATTATGTTATATTATATTTAATAGGTTACATGAACAAGCACTCGCATTTTTTTGTGCAGATGGATAATGAGGAGACAATGCTGGTGGGGGGTGATCCAGTTTTTCTCCGCTACACACCACAACCCCACACACAGCCTGTTCTAGATCCAGTTAATTGGGCGCCGGTTAGAGGACAGATGAAGAGGCGAGGCGCGCTGCCAGTTGCTTCACCGAGGCCTCCCGACGTGTGAAGGAGAGCAGAGGTAAATAAACATCACTTCCTGTCATTGTGTCGCCAGGCCTCCAGGGCCCATCTTGGCAGGGTTGCACACACATACACACACACACACACACACAGGGTTGCACACACACACACACACACACACACACACACACACACACACAGGGTTGCACACACACACACACACACACACACACACACACACACACACACACGCATGCTTGCACGCACACACGCACACACACACACACACACACACACACACACACACACACACACACACACACACACACACACACAGACACACACACACACAGACAGACACGCACACCACATCATAGCACACCACATTCACACAAACAGTGGGTAGTGTTAGTATACATAGCAGTCTGGACGGGGACCTGGCTGTAATACAGGATGCTTGGGTATAAACAGGGATCACATGAAACCAAACAGGAAAATATAACCCGTCGCTCTGCTTACTAGAGTAAGGTTGCTTTAATTGCTGTTGAAGGCCATCCGGGAATCCTGCCTGGAATCGCCCTTCCACCAGCAGGGTACTTCACCCTCTAGAGAATCCAATTTATTCTTTCTTAAGATCCTGCTTGCCTTCTTTGTGTGTATGAAGATATACCCTTTGTGAGGTGATAAGTCAATAACTATTGGAAATATTCAGCATAGATGTCACACGTCAAACAAACTGGTACCAAATGGGAAATAAATTAATAGTTTTCAGTGGGGCACAAAAGTCTAATAGTAGTAATAGCCATAATAGTGGTTGGGATTCAGAACATTTACATGATTGCCTCCATATCTCTGTTTTGACTCGCATGGACAAAACCGGTACACAACTGGGTGGACATCCACACATGACAGATGGATCGGAGGCTCAAAAACAGACCCTTCCTGTTGCTGACATTTGGTAGGACGAAGCAAACTAGTGATTCGTATGGATAAATCCTGACTACTAAACGACTGGAGGCTCTGAGTCGTCTTTTAAAAGTTGTTTTTTTTTCAATTACAAAATGGAAATAGTGTGTAAATAAAAGCCTGCTCATGCAATGTTACATGAGTTATCTGGACTGCCCAGAGGTAGCGGTACCCCATGTCTGTCCAAGCCTCCTGTGAGGAGGAACAGGAAACTCAATGGCCGCCTTCTGAGAGGTGGTCACATTTCTGGGACACCGCTAATAAAGTCTGGTGCCGGCTGGGTAATTCCCCCGCCCTTCCCTCTTCCCTCTCCTCTTTCTCTCTCTCTCTCCAAATCTGTCTCCCTCCTCTTCTCCCTTCTCCATGTCTTACTTTAGAACGGTCGACAAAGAAAGGATTTGTCTGCGTTCCAAAACAATGTATCCGTTTTCAAATCAAGTAGCATCGTACCACTTATGTGTGTAACAATTTGAGAACACAGCACCGCTGTGAAAGCCACACTCCAAAATAAAAGTATAGTATTTTACTCTGGGGATGCACATATCATCTCCCCCACCACACCACCCCCCTCACACACCCAGAGACGGGATTTAAACATTCCCCCAGGCCAAACACTCCATCTCTCTCCTTTCCAAGCTTTTCATATTTTTTTCATGCTGGCTCAGAATGAGCCCAAAAATACAGACATTGAGAAAGATAAGGTGGTTTCCGAACGAGGCTGGTGCGAGCTCCACTTCCCCCACAGGCGGTTGGAGCCGGGGCGACGGAAGAAACGCTGACCGCCTCTGACATGGAATCTGAACGTTGCGTGCATTCACAGGCAAGGCGCCAGGCGCAAGGCCAGCCGCCCAGCGGCCCCGCCCATCTGCACCCCTACGCTGGCCTTGCTTTCAAAACCAGTGAGCAAAACGCTTTCCACAGATTTGGTTTGTGGACCACGGAGCAAAAGAGGGGGCGGAATGGTGGGAATCGAACCCACGGTTGCTTCAAGATCCTAAGTGATAGAGGGGAGGGGGGGGGGGGGCGGGGAATGACTCCATCCCTCATCCCCCTCACTACCAACATGGTTTCTATTACTCCCCCCCAAAAAAAAAATCCTTACTCCACCCCTTTCGAGGACCGACACACACGCACGCACGCACGCACGCACACACACACACACACACACACACACACACACACACACACACACACACACACACACACACACACACACACACACACACACAAGCTTGGCACGTGGTGCATGGAGGTTCGGAGGAACCAAACCTCACAGGAGCGGGGCCGAGCCGCCCCCCCTGGCCCCGCTCCGCGCCACGGCACCGCTAATGAGGAGCAGTGTCAACCACAAACAAAGTTTACACCAAACAACAGCGCCGGAGCCCCGGGTCGCTGCCGTAGCTGTCGTCAGCGCCGCAGGTAGCGACGGGGAGCTCCAGCGATGCGTAACTCCTGTCGCGCTTATTGTTGGCATACACGTTAACCCCCCCCAACCCCCCCCCCCCCCCAACCCCCCCCCCCCCCCCTCTCTCTCCTCCTCCCGCCGCCCCGTTCCTCCAGCACTATAAATACATTTAATAAATCTCATGCTGGGAAGGTCAGGAAGCCAGAGAGAGAGAGAGAGAGAGAGAGAGAGAGAGAGAGAGAGAGAACGAGAAACAGAGAAAGTACATTTATATCTGTCTTTAAGAAGGTTGTCTCATATCTGGCTGTAGGTGAGTCTTGATACTAATAAATCTAGTGTATTAGCATTACAATTGTTTAGACTAACTTTAACTCTGTGCTGCTGTGTGGTTTTTGCTGTGTTGTGGTTTTTGCAGTGTTGTGGGTGTTGTTGTTAGTAAGAGGTCGTTCAAGCTAGTTTCAGTCACCAGGTGACTACAAAAGGCCTGATTGCTGGGCGGAGCTATGTCTGCCTGAGCTCCCTTGTGTATTTAAAGGCTAGTTATATTAGCATCTATTAGTCTCTGCGGTCTTATAGAGCAGAGTTGCGGGCAGCTGAGAGGAAATGGAAGAGATCAGACTGTCCTGATGATCTATCTCACTATCTTCACCTTCTCTCAGATTTCACCTCCACTGTGTCAACAGCCAAATCAACTCTCTACCGGTCTAAAATCAACTCCTCCACCTCCAACCCAAGGAAACTATTTTACATGTTCTCTTCCCTCCTCACCCCTCCCTCCCCTCCGCCTCCTTCCTCCCTCACTGCTGACGACTTTGTCACCTACTTTACCCAGAAGGTGAAGGACATCAGCTCCACTTTTACCCCTGCCACCACCCTCCCTCCACCCACCATCCTCCCTCCACCCATCCCCACCTCTGCTTTTACCCACTTCATCCTCTCACCTCCGAAGAAGTCAATAGAATAGTTAACTACAACCACGCCACCACCTGCCCTCTTGACCCTATCCCTTCCTCTCTCCTCCAGACCATCTCGGTCGACCTCCTGCCATTTCTCACCGCCCTCATCAATTCCTCCCTTACTTCAGGCATTATTCCGGCGTCTTTAAAGCCTCTCCTCAAAAAACCAACCCTTGACACCACCGAGATCCACGAGGTTCACATTCAACCTGTCGAATCCCACCTATCAGGTCAAATGGAATGGCTCTGTCCAAACCTTGCACACTTGACACTGGTGTCCCTCAAGGCTCTGTACTGGGGCCCCTTCTGTTCTCCCTCTATACCAGATCTCTAGGCTCTGTAATTACATCACACGGTTTTTCATATCACTGCTATGCCGACGACACCCAGCTATTCCTCTCATTCCCCTCCTCTGACAAAGCCCTGATTGCAACGCGCATATCTGAATGTCTGGCAGACGTCAGCACTTGGACGACCGCCCATTACCTGAGGCTTAACCTCAACAAGACTGAGCTCCTCCTAATACCGGGGAGAGATTGCCCTCACTTGGACTTACTGGTCACTGTCGAGAACATTACTGTATCTCCATCTCCAACTGCCAGAAACCTTGGTGTGGTACTAGACAACCAGCTATGTTGCACTGCCAACATCACCGCAGTGGCCCGATCCTGCATATTTGCACTTTACAACATCCGCAGGATACGGCCCTTCCTCACAAGGGAAGCAGCTCAGCTTCTAGTCCAAGCACTGGTCATCTCCCGCCTGGACTACTGCAACTCGCTCCTAGCTGGACTCCCAGTCTCTGCTATTAAACCTTTGCAGCGTATCCAGAACGTGGCAGTACGCCTCGTGTTCAACCTACCTAAATTCTCCCACGTGAATCCCCTCTTCCGCCACCTCCACTGGCTCCCTGTAGTAGCCCGCATCAGATTCAAGATGATGGTACTGGCATACAAGGCAGTCGATGGAACTGCCCCTGCCTACCTCCAAGCCTTGGTCAAACCACACACCCCAGCTTGATCCCTCCGCTCAACTACCTCAGCTGGACGTCTGGTACCGCCATCACTAAGAGCAACCAAAGGTCGATCAGCTAAATCACAACTCTTCTCTATCTTGGGACCACAGTGGTGTAACGAGCTCCCTGCTGATGTCAGGACCGCAGAATCGCTCACCAGCTTCCGCAAACGACTCAAAACCCACCTGTTCAGAGTTCACCTAGACTCTACATAGCCATTCAGTCCCTTATTTGTCTGTTTCACTATTGTTTGCTGTACGTCCTGGCACTTGATGAATGCACTTAATGCAGGCTGTATTCATTCACTGTACTTAATTGTGTAGCATGTACTTAATTGTGTTGTGTATCCATGTTGTGTAGCATGTACTTAGTTGTGTAGCATCTGCAGTAGCTAGCTATCACTGCTGTATACAGGGAATGGGGTTTGCCTGGCGATTGTTAGTACTTGCACTTGGTTCTATGAACGTCTTTACTGTACCAACGGCGATATATTGTTTCACTTCTTATGACAAATGTACTTATTGTAAGTCGCTTTGGATAAAAGCGTCTGCTAAATGCCCTAAATGTAAATGTAAGAGAGACAGAGAGCGATAGAGTGAGAGATTTTGTGTGAGAATGAGAGATAGTGAGAGAAAGAGAGAGAGATACATAGACAAAGAGAGATAGACAGAGAGAAAGAGACAGAGAAAGAGAGAGATGGAGTGAGGGAGCGATAGATGGAGAGATTGAGAATAAGGGAAAGATAGTGAGATAAAGAGTGAGAGAGAGTTGGTGTGAGAGTGAGAGAGATGGAGAGGGTGAGAGAGAAAGAAAGTGAGAGATTGAGGGAGAGACAGAAAGAGAGAGAGATACTGTCTTGGCTGTGGAAAAGAGAACCGACCGCTGGCCTCTCTGCTCCTCTTCTCGTGGATCTCGTCTCTGATTCTCCTCAAAAACAAGGGGTCAGGAACAGGCGGCTTTCATTAGGAACATTTCATGCCTGCATAGTTTCTTTCAGCACAGCCTTGAAACACGGAGAGGACGGCTGCACGGATAATTGAATTTGAACTGTTTTTCTTCCTCTCTTGAACTTTTCCTTCAAGATCTCTTGGCCTCGGGAGCGTGCGGTGAGGCTGGCTCTAGCCAGGGGTATAGCGATGTGTCTGTTCACGTCAACATAAACAACAACAACCAGGAACCTGGGGTCTTCACGTGTTAAACCCCCTGAGAAAGTCCATGATAATGTGTTACCATGTGAGTCATTAAGTGATGTTGTTGTATCCCCATGGATGTAGGAGTGTGTGTTTTAAGGTTCCTTCGTCTGGCATGGAAAACAAAAGCCACAGAGGGGAGAGAGCAGCAGCAGCCTGTCTCACTGGGAGCGGGTCGAATGGGAATAACAACAGGCTCTTGGAGAAATCACTTTTGGTCTAAATGGCGGCATGATGGTGTGGCAGTAGACTGGCTGCTTACCCTGGTCCCAGATGTTCATTTGTTACCAGTCACTGTTATGCTATTTCCCAGTATAGGGTTAGGTTTAGGTTTGTTGTGAATGTTTTATGCCTGTGTGTTTTACTGAGGAGCTAGTGGGGGCAGGGCATTTATGACCTACTGGTTAGCTCTCATACCAAAGGCAACGTCGACCTGTGAGTGCGTCGTCCTTGAGCAAGAGGCCCAAATTCCTAACTGCTTGTTCATAACGTGTCTGGAAATAAAATGAAAAGCTTTGGATAGCAATAAGGTTAAATGTCTAAATAGCATTAAAGACTATGTTTGCACTGTGTGTGTATGATGGGATAGGACTACACATTTATTTGAGGGGAGGATTTGGATAGTGGGGTTTGGATAATATTTAATATGAAAATGTATCACATAAGCTGTGCTGAATGCATTTAACAGCATGATTGCAATAATCATCTTGGTATGTTGATGAGCGCTCCTCCATGCAGTAATGGAAAATCTTTTTTTTAAATTGTGGATGTGGCTTTGAGGTTTCATTTAGAGCGTTCTAGAAGCCAAAGGAGAGGAGTTGATAGAGTGGGGGGGGGGAGAGAGAGAGAGAGAGACAGAGAGAGAGAGAGAGAGAGAGAGAGAGAGATGGGGAGAGTGAGAGAGAAAAAGAGAAAGACAGAGAGAGAGAGAGAGGGGGGGGAGAGGGAGAGTGAGAGAGCAAGAGAGAGGGGGAGGGCAGGAGAAGATAGGGTAGAAGGGAGGGAGAGATAGAGAGAGATAGACAGAGAGAGAGAGAGAGAGAGAGAGAGAGAGAGAGAGACACATAGAACTAAGGGTAGTGTAGTGTATTAACATGGGGTTGGAAGCTGCCACAGAGCATGAGATAACATCGCTCCTTCTTTCCCTCTTCTGATTGGTTGTAGTTCGCTTGGCACAGCAAAACATTCAATATACATGTCACACAACATCCTAAACCTTAATAATGACAAAGGATTAGTGGGTATAGTTGTCAGGCTTGGCGTAGTTGCCGGGTTGGGTGTAGTTGTCAGGGTGAGTGTAGTTTCAGGGTGCGTGAAGTTGTCAGGATGGTTGTAGTTTTTGGGGTGGGTGTAGTTGTCGGGGAGATTGTAGTCCTCAGGATGGCTGTCGTTTTCAGGGTGGGTGCAGGGTGGGTGTAGTTGATTGGGTTGGTAGGTTAGGCTGGTGTCTCACCTCGCTGACTCACTTGTCCTCCAGTCGGCTGCCATCTCCCTCCAGATGAACGGTGTGTAATCCTGAGATTGGCATTAGCGAAGAAATAAGGGCGCAGGATTTAGTCTGCCTTATCTCAATTGTCATGCAAATCACAGGAGAGCACAACTGCTGCCTCTTGGTGCTGGAAACAGGCAGACTAACAGGGGTTTGAAGGAAAAAAGGATGAACTAGACGTCTTTCTCTCACGTAGCACAGGCTATGGAATACGGCGGCGTGTGAAACCTGCTAATAAATAAGGGCTGGCTAGACAGCGAGGTGTGGAATGTAAGTTAGAGAGATACCGCACTGCATCTTACATTCCTCTGACCTTGAAGATAGATCATAGTATTAAGACAGAAAGTGACTAGGACATTTTCTCTTTCTTCCGTTTTTCCCCCATGGTTTATCTGAGGATACAAAAACAGCTTTGGCATGAGGACCACATTCTGTTCCTTACCCACTGCAAGAATGCATATTTTAACACCGATACACACCGTATGACGGTGTTATGTATCCACGGCGGTTAAAAGTGAAGCTTTACCGTCAGATATATATACGACCGTAGAAACGTTTTAAAACACAAATTATTTAGCTGTGGCGGTTTGAACGCACAAGCGCTCTGCTTGACTTTCCCTTGCTGGAGTGGGAGGGGAATGAGGATGTTCTCGTGAAAGCTCTCTCCTGCCAGACAAGACAGCACACTTAGACAGGCTCAGACACGGCCGCTGGGAAACGCAGCCATCTGATTCAAGGTCAGGGCTTATTGCAGAAGTATCACACACCAGCCTTTTAAATAAATAATAGTACAGTGTACTGTGTGAAACAGAGTGATAAAATGCTAGCAAGGGGTCGTTTTTTTGTATTTACCCGCTCATCTCTGTAAAGTTGAACCGAGTGGCTAGACGGCCATTTCATGCATTCTCAACAAAGTGCACCCTGAGGTGACGTTCACTGGGACCACTAAACAGCCCAGTGGCGGAGTAGGGAGGCGCCCGGAGCCATGAAGACGCTACTTGACAGGCTAACGGGCATGCTTCTCCATAACACCAGGGGATAAATACGTGACATTACTGTAAGGGGAGCTTTGGACAGCTCATGTTGGGGGGGGGTGGGCGGGACCCAGCCCGCCTACTACGTCGCCCACCAGGACAGAGACATTGTCTCTGCACAGACATTGGTTTTACTGTAAAAAAACAACACAATAAAAAAGCGAACCAGATGTTCCAGAATCTTCCCACATTTTATTCTCAATAGTAATTGCTGTCCGGTTATCACCCCCAGCATTTTCCCCCAGATATATGGAATGTGTGCTCTCCTGGATGAGGCTAAATCTAGTGCATGCTGGAGACTAAATCAGGAAGCACAGCTGCGGGAGGGGACCCCATGGGAAGAGTGAGATGTGGGGTCACACCACAGCTAGCCAGACGCCAGGACATCCACGGGTGGCCTGGAGCCCTGTGGCCAGGATACCGTACCATCGCGCTGCATTCCAGACTGGTGTTGTTGTTGCTGTTGGGTTATGGGGGGCACATACTAGTGACGGATCCTTTAATGCTGAAATAATACACAGTGGTGCTGACAGCCATGACACCGCAGGGGGGTTGATTACAGGATACTTGACACGCTGGTGCATTTTGGAACCAAAGTTAAAACGATATCTGAACTTAAAAATACTGCCAACGTTATTCAATACAGGTTTCTTAATTAACTTGTTCACTATGTTAAATGATATGGTACTGTGATCACACTATTATTGAGATAATGCAATTCCAGGAAGAGGCATTAACTCAGTGAAACTTCAATTAAGCAATACATAATAACCTTTCCCTTTGCATGAAGCTGAAGTACCTCATATGATCCCCACACAAGATAGGAGTCACAAAGGAAAGACTTTAACAGTTTACAGATGTTTGTCCGTCAAACAATGCAGGTAGGAAAAGGAAATAGTTTAAAGTGACCTTTTGATTCCCCTGAGTTGACTTTCATTGTTCAAACCACAACTTCCCGACCATGAATCAGAGATTTCGACCGAAGCCATTACAGTTGCAAGGATGAGGCTTTTATTCTGAAAGTTTTCATTGTGGATATATGTAAGACATTTTTTTTCCTATAAATATAAAAGTACTTTTTGATAGCAAATGCAGACACAAACATAAAAAGTCTCTCATCAATCCTGGATTATCATAAAATCAACACATTTGAAAAAACGGAAGACTGTTGGCTGGCGTGGCCGCATCAAATACATCCTTATCAATATCAAAATGTACAACGTGAGCGTCGGTTGTAATGTCTGTCTCATGACATTCAGCTCTTTTTGATTCAGTTCAAATGTAAGGCGTCCACATGCTAACCCTTCCCACTATCTGTCATGCCCAGGCAGTAGGAAACGGGGGCCCTGAGACAGGCCAGGCCAGTTTCTACATTATCACCAGCGCTATCCAATGCAGCTGCATTGTGTTTTGGTTCTCCTTTCTTCGCTTTTGTGCGTTTGAAACATAGGAAGTGGCATCCGCTTACAGTTGCCCCCCTTGGCCGTGAGCCAGACGATCAGGATGATAAGTGGAGCTGGAAGTTAAAAGGTGTAGCCGAGTTCATTCCTCTGGGTTTACATATTGCTCTGATCCAATGGGATGAGTGCTTTGTTACAAATGGAGAGCTCAACAAAAGCTAGCATTTCTGTTTCATGAGGGTATGGTCTTTTAAAACCGAAAGTTTTCTTTTCAATATGAAATATGAGATAAAAAAAGAAGATAATTTGTTGCCAAAAACATTGCCTACTTAAACTTTGATGTAATTATTCACGCTTTGCTTTTGGTAAATAATGCTGTCGTCCGTAGCTGGAAATACAAGTTTAAAACACTTGTAAAACCACACACCGATCCACATTCCAGAAAGCTCCGGCCCTTTTGTTTGGTTTTGTCGCTGTGGTCCAACACAAACATGGATGCATACTTACTGACCCAGTGGAGCCGGGCGGCCATCAGCTCTCCTCTAAACAAAAGGATTCAGCCGATCAGCCGGCGTGAGCGGGGAGCCACGTGGACTCACTGTTCACGGGACTGTCCCCGCGAGTACGAGTCCACACGGCCCAAAAGCACCCCTTGATCGAAGGCTTGAACGAGGACTTTTTTTGTCCGACCAGCTAATGAGCCCCCATGAGTCCTTAGCCCTGGCTTGTGTACTCCCAAGGTACAAAAAAAAAACAAAGTGTAGCTGAAAAGGTGTTTTCTTTTGTTTTGTTGAGAAAATAACAATCTTTTTTTGGATATTTAAATACAAATATATACTTACAAAAAAAGGAAATCACTTTTTTTTTTATATACATTAAAAAAAATACAAAAACATTAAAAGCAAAAAAAAAAAACACACCAACACATATCTTCAAATGAGTCTACAAAACCAATTAAAAAAACAACAAATAAAGACAAAAAAAGCATTATCATTCAGTTTGTCAACAGTCTGTAGTCCACACGTGACCTCACCTCAGGGTCATCGGTCCCCAAACACCAACCCCCCACCCCATCACACGGTGGTCTCCCCCTGTTTGCTGCTGGCCAGTCTCGTGTAGAACCTCCTCCAGGAGTTGAGCGTCTTCCCTGACCAGATCCAGAAGCCGGAGGTGATGCCCACGATGAGCGTCATCAGGTACTTGATCATGAACACCGTGAAGTCGGGGCTGACGTTGGGGTGGCTCTGCGCCGGGCACGGCACCGCGTAGCTTTTGCACGTCTGGCTGATCCACGTGCGCTCCCACTGTTCCCGGAAGGCCTGCTCGTAGAAGTAGCAGGCGATGACGATTGTGGCGGGCACCGTGTACAGCACGCTGAACACGCCGATGCGCACCATCAGCTTCTCCAGCTTCTCCGTCTTGGTGCCGTCGTGCTTCATGATGGTGCGGATGCGGAACAGCGACACGAAGCCCGCCAGCAGGAAGGACGTGCCGACAAACAGGTACACAAAGAGCGGCGCCAGCACGAAGCCGCGCAGCGCGTCCACGCTGTTCACGCCAACGAAGCACACGCCGCTCAGCGTGTCACCGTCCACCTGTCCCACCGCCAGGATGGTGATGGTCTTCACCGCCGGCACCGCCCACGCCGCCAGGTGGAAGTACTGGGAGTTGGCCTCGATGGCCTCGTGGCCCCACTTCATGCCCGCCGCCAGGAACCAGGTGAGGGCCAGGATCACCCACCAGATGGACGAGGCCATGCTGAAGAAGTAGAGCATCATGAAGAGGATGGTGCAGCCCTCCTTCTTGGTGCCCTGCACCACCGTGCGTACGTCGTTGTCGAAGCGGTCGTTGCACACCACCTTGTCGCCCAGCAGGAAGCCGGCGATGTAGGCGATGGACACCATGGTGTAGCAGCCCGACAGGAATATGATAGGGCGCTCCGGGTAGCTGAAGCGCTTCATGTCCACCAGGTAGGTGAGCACGGTGAACAAGGTGGAGGCGCAACACAACACCGACCAGATGCCGATCCATATGCGGGCGAACTTCAGCTCCTCTTCGTTGAAGTACATCATCCCGTGCGATCTCTTGGGCTCGCACGGAGCACCGCAGTCGTCCTGACCAAGGAAACGGTAGTTGAGATAAGGAGGAACTTTCAGAGAGGTCGGGCACTTAAACTGCCATTTGAACAGCCGGTTATCGAAAGGGGTCGGCTCCGGGGTTGGGTTCGCCGGGGCGCTCTTGCCGGACACATTCTGTCCGACGCACAACTCGTCCGCCCCGTGAACGGGGAAGATCTCGCAGGCGAGGCTGTCCGGCCACTGGAACCCGAATTTGTTCATGAGCGCCTCGCAGCCCTGCCTGGCTCTCTCGCACAGCGACCTGCACGGCGGCAGCGCCTGCTCTAGCACCGTGCACACGGGCGCGTACATGGAGCACAGGAAAAACTTGAGATCGGGAGAGCACTGGACTTTGACGAGCGGGTAGAACTGGTGCACCTCGAGCCCCGCGTCCTCTTGGTTGGTGTGTCCCAGCAAGTTGGGCATGATGGTCTCGTTGTACGCAATGTCCGTACACAGTGGAATGGAAATAGGTTGGCAAAATCCATGCTCCGGAATAGACATTCCTCGGTCATGTTGTCCTTCGACGCTGATAAATCCCAGGTTTAGAGACAGACACAGGAACAAAAAAAACGCACGGCGGAGTTTAGAATAATCCATAGCAGCGGAATTACGCGCGGTGATTTCGTACACTTGGAAGGGTTTTCCCCCAAATTAGACCCCGCTGAATAGACAGCAAGATGATCTCCAAACCAAGCTTGATAAAATTCACTTTACTTGTCAAATGCAGCCCGTTTTCAGCATAACTTCGGTCCTCTTCATCCAGTAACCGCGTCGGCGCAAGCAGGCGATCACAAATGGTCCCCAAACATGTTTACCATAATAATATCATGTCGAAAATCCACATTTAGTTTTGTTTCGATTGCCTACGAGTATGCGAACAACTCCCGATATCTTACGGACTAATGACGTTCTCTCCGCAGATATGTTCAAACCTGTTTAAAGTCGCCTCGCTGTCTAGCATCGCTCCCCTCTCACTCCGTTCCTGCCTCTCTCTCTCTGGTGCTCTCTCCCTATTCCTTATGGAAAAAAAGGGCGGGACTAACATATCTCAGCTTTTAGGGAAGGTCTACAAAACGTACAAACGAAGCAATAACCTTGATGGATATAACCAGGCCTAGTAAAATAATTAAATGTTGTTAAACATTTGAATCAAAAATACAATTACACCTCAGGAAATATAGAGAACGCTTGATATTATTGTTATGTCAATTTTTTTTGTTGTTGAATGAATGACTGAAGGGAAAATAACTCACTAGATCCAAAGCAAGATACCCCCCTCCCCATATTCCCTGGGGATGAAAGGAGCCGGTGTCTGTGAGCCCCAGGAATCAGAGGACTTCTAAACTCAGCACCTACAGCTCCTCTCTCAGTAGAACCAGTGGGGAGGCGATCTCGTGCAGGGGAGCTCAGGAGGAAGGATAGAAGTGAGGGACACCCACCCAGACACCCCCAGCTACTGGGCTCCATCACCTTTACCGAGTACTGTGCCTTAAAGATCAGCTGTTGACTAGGACCGACCCCATTGGTCGGTATACAAAAACAAATGTATTGAGAGAGCGTTGTTTTCACATATTTGCTTAAATGTGACCACATCTGTTGGCGTAGAGATACAAAGAACTAAGCGGGATTGGGATAATTGTAATTGGAAGATACGAAAAATACAGACGGTCCCTGGCTAGCCTTTCAATAGGCATGGAATTGTAGTGTGTCTCTATCTTTCTCTCTGTGTTTCCCACTCTATCTCTCTTGCTTTCTCCCCATAGTGTGTGTGTGTGTGTGTGTGTGTGTGTGTGTGTGTGTGTGTGTGTGTGTGTGTGTGTGTGTGTGTGTGTGTGTGTGTGTGTGTGTGTGTGTGTGTGTGTGGTAAAAAGTATAATGTATACTGACACAGGAATCTCGGAGGATTTTAATCCCTGCACCCTTAACACCCAGTATGGACATCATTTTCAATTTTGTCTGCAAAATGAAGTTTTTTCTGTTTTCATTTGGTCGTATGACGTATGTATAGACCTGAGGAAAAAATAATATAATTAGATTGATTAATTATTTTGTATGTCACCACATTCTTTTTACTTGGATTTAAAAATGTGTAAATTTGAACGCTTTTATCCAAAGCGATTGGAGTGATTGATGCTAGGTACTAAGTTATGTTCAGAGTTATGCTGCATAGAGTGGATGCCACTTGTCATCAAACATCCTGACAATGCATCGGAGGACGAGAGGGGACATCTTGGGACTCAACACTGAACATACTTTGAAGCATTAATAAAGTTTTATTTCAGGTAAAACAACAATAAACACCATTTTACAGAAGGACATTACATCTTCCATAATACCATATTACATAGGCCTACAGGTTGTAACCGATAATGCGGCAGAAGCTATACTACTATAGACTATATCGTTTCACTCTAGGAAGTGACGTTTTATTTTCCAAACCTCTTTTGAAAATGATTGTTAAATTTTTTTCAGTGCAGCATACATAAAAAAAAGAAAGATGCAAGTGAAGCTTTGTTGAAAAAACATAATACAGTTTCAGTGTTGAGCACGGCAATGATCGGAGAACGCCTATATTATGTCTGCGTGGATGAAACGACACGGTAGCCCCCTAAAACACGTGTAGTATATTTAAAAGGTGTGGAGTCCATTAAACCTTTTTTCAAACCAAGAGGGCAAATGCACACATATATGCATACCTAAAGACAGTTGTTATTCAGCCTCATCTCATAGGCAGTGTAACACAGCCTGTAACAAAGAATACAAATACATTATTTACAAGTTTTACTTGAAATGTAGCCAAAACATTTCTCAATCCAATGCATTTATTTCCCTTTTTCTTTAAAAACGGCATCAGTATATTGTTATCAACGAATGGCAACACGGATGCCGAATTGCTTTTAATTTCAACTGTCACAGTGCTATATGTGCAATAGTTCCAATCCCCCTCAACCCTTCTAGACGGCCATCGTAGACTAATGTGTTTGTCATTATTGACAAAAACAAGATGTTGGAATATTCAAACGGCGCTGTGGTCGTGTGAACATGGCCCCTCGTTGGAGTCAAACACGTATGTTTTAATGTCACACACGTGGGCTGTGACGTTCTGCTGTGGAGCACTAGTGTACTCAGGGGTGGACCAAAACAAAACGGAAAAAAAGATCTGCTACTCAGAAAATGTGTGCAACGAGGAGGAGTTATCAAAAATAATCATTGAGCTGCTAACACAACCAGCGACAACTAAAAGCTATCGGAACATGCAGCTCAATATTTACCCTCTATTGTTTTCTCGCTTTTTTTTTGCCGTCCTAGCGATCGGAGCCTCCCATTTGATCCTTTTCCACTTTATCCGCTCACACCCACAACGCCCGGGGACAACCCCCAAACAGCTGTGAGATAACTTTCAAGTTTACAATTCTGTGTCCCATCTATTTGTAGTAAAGATTCAAAACCGCGGGATCATATTTACATTTGAAGGCTGATTTTTTTGCGCATTCAGGCAAAGCAGGGTATATAATTAAGGTCAATGCAGGCGTAGTAAAGTGATCTTATATGCTGGAATGTAGGGCAAATAGATCTATATATATTTTTTAAAAGTGCATTCTCAAAACTTTATAGGGACAAAGTTTGACCTTTTTAGTCTGTTATTTTTTTGTTTGATAGACATCATTTGGAATGATGACGGGGAAATTAAAGCTGAGACACAATCTCCCAAACAGTGGAGCATGTCCCCCGTCTGTCCACAAAGTTCCCGTTCTATTCTTAGAGATTTTTTTCATGATTGCAAAAAGGGGTAAATATCAACCAGGGAAACATGGTGCAGATGTTCTTTGAATTTTGTCTGTGTAGCTTCTATGCGCTGATCGGGGAAGTGTGTACTCTGTATTGGGATTGTGTGTGTCTGTGAGTTGCCTGTGTGTTTGTGTGTTGAAGGTCATGTGTGAGTGTTGAGTGGTTCATGGTTTTACGCTTACTGCCTTTTGCTGGCTCACAGTGCAGAGCCATGAAGGTGTGGTTTCAGTACGGCTCAAATTCATTAATGAATGGAAGCTGTGGTCTTGATGGTATTTCACATTGTTTACCGAGTCGGAATTGTATTTTCACACAAAACACAGCCAAGGCAACTCCTCCCACCCTAACTGACAGTCAAAACACAGATTTTACTTCCAACACACAGGCAACCCTTTTTGTCATTACTTTAAAAAGAAAAGCAAGAATATGTCAACACAGAATTATTGGATTGTGAGAACCACACATTTTGAAGGTCTCCTCACAAAGAAGTTTTCATGTCCGGTAAAATACACATCACGATCATCTTTGATAGGGAACAGATGGAGCTGGACCAGGGATTGTCGAAGTTCAGATCGAACGAGACACTGACTCTATTGCCTTTGTTGAGAAACCCTCACATAGATTAGCTCATGCATGGAAGCACCAGTGCTTAGATATTGCCCATGTTCAATACACACTAACAGACCCGCACACACGCACACAAACGCACGCACGCACACCGACACGCAAACAAGCACATAGGCAAGAACACAGACTTCTGGGTTGGTCTTCACCAGTCATGATATTGCAGCTCAAATTGTTAGAAAAAACAACAACATTGGTGTGGTGCCATCCCTGTCTTTCAATCGGTTAGCTTCTCAGAAAACAACACAACACAAAATATCTGCGTCATATTAATAATTGCCGTTTGAATACCATTATTGTGTGCAGTTACAGTAATTGCACCTCAACCTGATAAGGTGTAGAGAAGAAAAGTGTCTTAAAATATTGCCGTTTGATTCTTTTTCTTAATCATTCTGCATTGTTTTTGTTCATATCGTTTTTCATTGCATGTGTGTCCTTGTTTTGTGTCTTGGCATGAACTGGAGCGTTGGTGGGAAGATGTACGCATATTAACATTGTCCATTAAATATTTTCTAGATGAGTATATTGTACATAGAAATATACATTCTTAAATAGGTAGCTAGTAACAAACACAAATCACAATATATAGCAACAGTGAAGTCCTTTCGTTGATATTGTGACAATGGTATTATATGTGTGATCATCACCTTATAAAAAGTAAACAAAAAATTGCAAACGATAGCCTGAAATCTTAGGTACCATCAAAATACTCTCACATGCACTCACATATGTACACTCCCGTGCTCTCACGCATACACACACGCACCCACACACACACACGCACTTCTGTGAGGACAATAACTTAAAGAGAGTGAAGTGAAGTGTCCTTATTCATCTGCATCCTTCATCGGAAAGTCTGTGCCCTCGTTGGTCGGGACGTCCACCTGAGAGACAAACAGAGAGACGGAGAGACATAAGAGTCGAGTCAGCGGAGGGGCGAGAGGAGAACACAAAACAGCCACCAGGACAATTCAGAGAACAGCAGAGAGACAGACGAGTGAGTTTCCTTTAAAGACAGAAGATTGCGCTGAGAATAATAATCACCCATAACCACCGTGAGCAAGCAGGGAGGAGAGAGAGAGAGAGAGAGAGAGAGAGAGAGAGAGAGAGAGAGAGAGAGAGAGAGAGAGAGAGAGAGAGAGAGAGAGAGAGAGAGAGAGAGAGAGAGAGAGAGAGAGAGAGAGAGAGAGAGAGAGAGAGAGAGAGAGAGAGAGAGAACAAAGAGCCCACGGCCAGCAGACCTGGACAAGCCCCCTGACACCCCCCCCCCCCCACCAGTATAATCCTTCTGACCGTACTGAACTGATAAATAATGCATGCCAGCCTTGCAAGGGTCCTACTCTCTCCTCTCTCCCTCCCTCCCTCCCCCCTGCTCTTCTGTCTTTCTTTCCTTCCTTCCTTGCAAGATATTCTCTTGCTCCTCTCCCCTCCTGTACTCTGTATCAGCCCCCCCCAGCCCCTCTTTCCTCCAGTTCTTTGGAAGTCGGATCCCAGCGGATGTAGGACTGTGTGTATGCCAGGAATCTCTAAATCTTGGATGGGCTAGGCCCGGGTTAGGGTTCTTTATCTGCACTTTTTGTGGCGCACCGATTGAGAAAGCGCAACACACCCATTTCTGCATTGTGCGTGAGCAGACACGCATGTGCATGTGTGACCGGCGTTCTAACAACATGACTATTCATGACCCCTGCAATGGTTTAGTTTGTAAAATGCACCCGGAGCAGCAGGTCCCCCGGGGCACTGTAGTGGACGCAGGGCGGGATATCGGAACACAAGGCCGCAGTGAATACTCTTGCTCTCTCTCTCACGAAAGAGTTCACACGTCGGCGCGGACTGAAGCCGGAAGCAGGAAGCTGACACCTTTTGACTACTCCTGCACCAGGGTCATCCTCCAGGGTGGCCGCGGTCCCTGGGAATCAAATCGTGTGTGTGTGCACGCTAAGAGAGAGGGGCAGGGGGGTGGGGCGAGGGACGGAGCTGTGGGGTGGCCTTCCACTTGGGAACCAGATGGAGCTGGTGGGTGGGACTCATGCGTGAGGGTTTAGCAGGCAGGGCAGTGTTGTCCGACAAGGCCAGCTGTTCACTTCTGTATAATCAGCGAGAACGACAAGGGAAACCCCCACCACACACACCCACACACACCCATGACCCATGACATCATCGGGAGGGGCCTCTAGTACTAGAGAGAGGGAGAAGAGAGAAAGAGACCCTGGAGGAGGAGGAGGGTGCAGAGACACGATATACCCTTCATCATCCCCCCTGTCATGTCCACCCTGTCCCTCCTTCCTCTCCCCTGTCTCTCCAGCCCCCCCCCCCCCCCCCCCCCCACACACACACACACACACACACACAACCTCAATGCTTACGTTCGATCAGGTCCCAATCCCACTCACACACTCTTTCATCACACACACACGGTCACGTGGACAGCAGTGAGCGCACCACTCATCCCCGTGCAGCAAGAGATCAAAGGGCTTCACTGCCGCCTCCTGTGGAGCTGCTAATGCAGGCCCGGGGTGGTGGACCGCACGCACACACACACACACACACACACACACACACACACACACACACACACACACACACACACACACACACACACACACACAGGAGGAAGATCTGCTACCCAGATGACATTAGAGGCATCGGAACCATGGGAGATGACCTCCAAGTACCTCCTTAACAAACACTCTGTGCTACGCGGTAGCTTCTCACTATGAAGGGCCGTGCTCTTGGCAACGCTCAGAGTGAAGAAAACCATAAACAAAAGGAGCTGAGCTCCAAACCAACGGACTGCCCTGAGAGTGCAAAGGTCATGCTCTTTGATCCCGGGTCCTCAGGGGACGACCCATGTTGTCTGATCCTGTGTAATGAAGTGAGCCAGACCTCCATTAGCCACGACCCACTGCACACTGGACCCCCCCCTAATCCACTGCCTCACGACTCGCTATAATGTGAGTGAGTGTCTGTGTGTGTGTGTGTGTGGGGGGGGTGTGTATCTTTACACACTCGATCAGTTGCCTGTGTGCGAGACACAAACCAGCGAGGGAGCCTGTGAATACCATGGGTTGATTTTGACGAATCCAAAGTTAATTTTTCCGTTAATCAGAAGGCAGTACTTTTCTCTTCCAGATGAAAGCCATCGCTCCCCTGCTGCAGAGCGCCTGGGCTCACAAAGTTTCCGGTCGTTGAGTGTGGCGGCGAGCATCAGGACCACGGCTCTACGAAATCACCATGGCTACCACCGACTCTGCCGCCCGACTCCGCGATAACTGACAGAATTAAGAGAGCCTTTCATCAAATCAAATCACACACACACACTCACACACCTTTATCAGCAGTTTCCACAGAGAGAAAGTCCATATGAATATACTGAGTCTTCTGGGCCTGTAAAATCAGAAACCGCAGGCCCCGATATTATCCCACACTTAGTGGGACATTACAGACACTTACAGAACAACAGTTTAAATCACACACGTTTACTTAGCTGCCCAACCACAACACCGGACCACACCGCACCAATGATTTGGAGAGTCTCTAGAGTGACAACAGAAAATCCTTCTCCCCCAACCATAACAATGGGAACAGCACAGACATCACAGGCTGCCAGGAATAACTACCCACCCGTCCACCCTCCTCCTCCTCTACCCCCACCCCTCCGTCTCTCCGGGCTCTACTGACACAGAGAGGCATGGAACCCCCAGAGCAACACAGCTGTACACGGCAAAACATGAAGAACCACTGGGGAAAAGAGTCAAGCGAGGTGGGAAGGAAAAAAAAAGTAGGGGAACTCGGGCAATTCGGAAACATCCAGAACAGCCGATGCCAAGACCGGCAAATCCTCCCCCAGCAGCTCCAGGCCATGAAAATTCCATAGGTGCATTGGCCCGCTGACCCACACGCTGGCACGGTGCAGATGGGAGAGTTATTTTAGTTGGGTGCTCACGGCTTAAGGCCTTCACACGCAAGCTCCCGAGTGTCGTGCAAACTGGAACCAGCACTGCACCTCGAGCCAGCCGGACCGACCCGAGAGAAAAATAAAGACAGAGGGGAACCGAGTCAGTCACGGCACTCACAACAACACGTCCGCACGTTCGTGTGTGTGTGTGTGTGTGTGCTTGCATGCATGGAAGCAAGAGACTGGGGAAGACAGCTGCACATTGAGCCACACACACGTGTGTGTGTGTGTGTGTGGATAAGTCGGCTGCTACAAAGCTTGGCGGCCGCATAACTTGGTGCTTGAAACATCGTAAATCCGGTCACTGGTTCGTCTGAGCCGAGCGGCGAAGAACAAAAAAAGCTTAACAAAGCATTCAATAAGGGTTACTGCATTGTAATGTGAGGCGCTGCTGCACGGTGCTGGTAGGGTCTGTCGTACTTTACACTGTGTAAAGAATAGCTCTGTTATGCCGTCGCTAATGTGCGACTCGTTTGCTTTGCTCGTCGAGATTAGAGAACGCAACTGGTTCGGAGTGGATGAACATGGACGTACAAACACGTACACAAACAAGTCCTTTCCTGCGTTCTACTCAATACATTTACTTCAAGCTAACAGATAATCCTCCTCCTCTGATAAACACATCGCATTGAACATGCCTAAATAAACACAATCCTGCACACTGTTGTACATCACAGAGTGCCCTTTATACTGCGTTGTATCTATGCTTGACGTCACCTGTCCATTCATCCCTTATCTCCATAATCAGCGACTATCCTGTTTTCCATTCTTGCCTCCCATGCAAAATATCCCAGCACAGCTGCGGCTGTAGATACATCATCTCTCATCTCCTCCTCCTTCTCGGTCACGCAAAAACACATGTGCCCTCCAACATACATGCAGAGCCATGCACGCATGCTCACACACACTTACACTCACACACTCACACAAACACTCACAAACACCCACACTCACATCCTCCTCTGTTCCGACCATTAGACAGTACGGATGGTACAACGTCACAGGGTTTTGATTGGCGTGTGACGTGAGGAGCCAAGGGCACTTTAGCACATTGCCGCCACATCCTACCCTAATGGGATTCCCGAAGCGCAGCTGAAGAAGGAGAGCCATGTGGGGCAGCTGGCAGAGCGATGTCACTCCCTGGGTGAGGAAGCCTATAACCAATTCCTGATGATTCTCCGCCTCCGCCCTCTCATGCCACCTCCAGTCTGTGGGTTGTTATTGGGCATTTATTCTTCTAAATTGATATTTTTCTTTTTCTTTTTCATCCACTTTTTCGAGTCAGATCGTTCTGACAAGGAAAGAGCGAGGGAAGAGGGGGAAGTGGCATAGCGAGGAGGAGGAGAAAAGGGATCAATACGTTGAGATTCTCTTCCACCACACCAGTGTGTTGGCAACCAGGGACAAGTTGAGACAAAGGGAGAAAGAACAAAAACGCCCTTCATTGTAATCAGGACAATGTGTACGAGACGGAGCGAGAGAGTTTTAGGAAAAGGAGAAAAAAAGAACAGGGGAAATGAGTGAGATTGGGATCCTTTTCTCAGCCTGGTGTTTTATTTTCCAGCCCAGCTCCCTCTCCCTCTCCACAAGACTTATCTTGTGTCAAGTCTTGGCTATCTAAACTCACATGCCACCCACCGGAGCAAAGCTCTCCCCCTCTTCATCAACCTCTGCTGGAACCACGGTAATATATCAACACGTGTTGCCGTTCCCACAACCCCCCCCCCCATCACCATCAGACTACACTGTACGTAGACCTCTTGGAATAACAAAACTCTTCTCTTTATCTCTCTTATTCCCCCGGCCATGTCACGTCAGTGGAACGCTCCGGGGAAATGTAAGGTACTGCAGCGTGGTGGCAACTCAAAGCAGGTGTTGTGGATCCAGGTGTTTGAGAGACTCGGGGCGAGGATGTAGAACAAGAAGGGGAGCTTCAGAGTGTGGATAATGCGACACGCAAATAGATACTTGTTTCTTCTTTATCCATGGAAACTCTCACAGGGAAATAAACTCGAGATGGTTTGGCTTTTTTTTTTTTTTTCTTTCTTTTGGGGGGGCTTTGATCTGGAGATGAGATGGCGGGCCGTGCTGAAACCGACAGCGCTACGGAGACTGTTGAGACATGTTGATTTATCCCACTGCACACCGTCCAGAGTGAGACAGTGAGAGCCCAGTGGCCGGGTTTGAACCGGGTGGGGCTGGATGTACACCGACCAGATAACACTGTTGGATCCCGATTCGCACCTCAAACAGGGTTCAGGCTGAGATGGTCCAAATCTCACTAGTTTCCCACCCTGGCCGTTAACAAACTGTCCCAAGTCGTTTCAACAGTTTCAGGTGATCATAACAGTTGTGTCTCTGGATGGGTGCAGTTATGATGTTAAAAAAAACAAAGTCTGCTGCAAAGTCATTTGATATGAGCATGATGTTAACACAAAGAGAAAAATAAACATAATTTGAAACCTTTATACACCCCTGTCAGCTTTGTCAAAAACACAACTAGAGTTACGATGGTGTGTTTCCATGATCCTATCGTAATGTTCTATCTTGTGATGTTGATCTTGAAGATGTTATGTTATCTCCTTAATGTCTTCTCAGAATGGGTGGTCTCTACTATATTACAAACATTCGGATACTTTATTTAAAAAAAAAAACCCAGACTCCTGCCAGGTCTCTCACTACAGAAGACGTTGGAAAGAGAAGCAGAGGGGGCAGAGACGTTTGGAAACTGGGCTCCCTGACAGGCCTGGTGTGTGTGTGTGTGTGTGTGTGTGTGTGTGCGTGTGCTTGTGTATGTTTTATTTGAGGCGAGTGAGCTCTGTTGCGGCAGCTAGGAGTTCTGCCAAAGCCGCAGAAGGCAGAAGGCTTTATTAACTTCACCGTCATTCTCACGAGAGCCTCGGTAGCCGGCTCTCGGGACGTATGTGTGCACTGTGTTGCATGTTGTGTGTGTGAGTGTGAGTGTGTGCACATGTATGTGAATGCGTACATATGTGTGTGTGATCCCCCTCTTCACAATAGGCTGCTGTGGCGAGCGAAATGTGTGTATATTTATATTCTGCAGAAGATGCCTGGGTTCCAGCAACCATCGCAAAGAATGCTAAGGCTAGCGAGGAGGTTGGTTCAGTGCCTCACTGAAAAAGCAACACCACCGTAACGCTCACACATGCCGATTCAGAGCGAGCATAGTAAACACAACGAGCCTCGCTGTTACCACACAGCTCCACTGTCGGGGCTTCACCCCGTCACTAAAGTGTTGCAGTGACCTTGGAAACGGGTAAAAGGGTCTTGATCTTCTGATCGTCTTACCGATGCCTGTTTCCTTCACGCATTTAACACCCACACAGAGACACACGCTTCTCCTCCATCGAGCCATCTCTACCTCTCCCTTTCAGCCATCTCCCCTCCTCCCCCTCCCCTTCCTCTCCCCCCTGCTCACCACATGAAGAACACAAGAGGAGCAGAAATACAGCTCAGTGATCTCTCGACCACGCCCTCCCCCCTCATTCCCCCACCACCCTCTATCCTCCCCATCTCCCTCATCCCCTCCCCCCCATTCCCCTCCCCCTCTGCCCCACTCCCCTCCCCTCTCCTCTTACAAACCCTCTACCCCTTCTATCCTCACCCCTCTCTCTCTCCTCCCCCTTCTACACGTGAAAATAAAATAATAAGGATGCTAAACCCCAACCCGAGCCAACCGGAGCCCCCCCTCGATGACTTCCACTATGTTGCCCCAGGCAACACCTATGTGCATGTGCACTTGCACACAACAAACCCCCTACCCACCCCCTGTGAGGACAGAGTGTAGCTGCACCCCCACTGCCTCCAGCCCAGAGGCCCCTTGTCCTGGCTCAAGCTAACTCAGACACACACACACACACACACACACACACACACACACACACACACACACACACACACACACATGTCCTACTGGTTCTGCTGTGGAGGATTATGGTGAGAGTTTTAATGAATGACCAGAATTCTCTCATTGATTATTTGTTCTTTTCCCTCTCAGAGTTGGAAGGGTTTGGACTTCTATGCGGGTTGTATGAGTTTAAACCATGCAACACAGTGTGCACTGCCAGAAGCTTGTCTTTATTTGAATGTCATAAATTATTTTGTTTTTGTTGTGAATCCGTGCGTATGTATCCCGTGTTCCAGTCACTGCTCATGAAAACAATCTCGATATCTCCGAGACGAAAGGCTCATGCGCTCAGCGAGGCCTGGACTCTGAATGACTCTGAACTTAAAGATCTGCTGCACCACAGAGGTCTGGAGCTCACGGAGGAATGCTTCATCTACAGATCCTTCTGCTTCTCTTTTATTGAGTGCTTCTCTTCCCCTCAGTATAGTCACTCACCCGGCGTTGAATACTGATGTAAGGGTTCATGCCTTCCAACCCCCTCGTCCCATCTGAGCAAATTAAACATAATTTAATCAGCAACGGCACACAAGCGTACGGATACAGTAGTTCAGCGCCGGCTAGTGTGTGCTCATTTGCCCGTTCATGTGATGCTCATTACAGCCACATTTCGGCAGAGAGGACGAGTGAACCGGAGGTACAAAGTAAAGCCAACACTTCATAGAGGCCTGATAAAACGATGGCCCAAATTGACTTTGTGAACTGTTTCCGTGCGGGTGCAAAAAGGTGCAACAAGGCCCTTTAGCAAAAGAGGCCACTTGTCCACTTAGAGATGCACTCCAGCAGCGTGTTATCCCTTCTCTGCTAAAAAACTGACAAACACTATCAGAAACACACAAAAAACCTGAAAAACACACACAAAAAAAACACACACACAGAAACACACAACATGAAAAATGCAAACAAACACACACACACACACACACACACACACACACACACACAGAAAAACATCTGCAACGAATGACATACAAACACACAGAAAAAAAAGGGAAAACACACACACACACACACACATACACACACACTGTCCTGATGTTGTGCTCTGCAGTGAGATACCGTGTGATGGAAGGTTGTATCCCAGAGCAGCGGTGAGTTCCGCGGTGACCACGCCGGCCCACAGCGTCCAGAGAGCGGCCCAAACCACTGGGTGTAGCCCCGTGGGACACACATATACCGTATCCTGTTGCAAAACACTCGTTTGGAAAAGCCACCCTGGCATTTGCACGGGCTGAGTAAAGTAACACCAGAGATCACGTTGTTGAAACACCATGGCTGTAACACCCCCACCCACCCCAGACCCCCACCGAGCTGGAGGTGTTGGGGTCCTTTTGTTCTGAAGCTGGAGCATGTGTGCTCTCTGTACATTTATAAAGAGCCACGGGGCCCTTGGGTGCTACCTCTGCCATGGTGAGTCGTATCTTGTGGTTGGAAAAGAACAAGGGAACTTGCTACTAGGTCCGGTGACTGTTTGGGGTGTGGGCGAGGAGGGGGGGGGGGGGTACTTTCTTACAAAAAGAATGCTGTTTTTATAAACAAGCGTGAAAAGACATGTTCTTTTTCTCTTCAGAGGCATGTTTGGCACCCTTTAATAAAAACAGATGAGTCACACACACACACCAACACGTTTCTATTCTTAAGTATGTTGCATGCCTCCATGGGTTTCTAATTTGCTAATGAGATTACATGAAATGAAATACACACGATATCCAATATAGATCAATATGCTAAATATCATTGCAATACATTGCATTACATTACACACACACACACACACACACACACACACACACACACACACACACAGACACACACACACACACACACACACACACACACACTTCCAGTATTCAGTATTTCCACTTTGTTTAATGCAACGGCATAATTAAATCTATAATTATAACTCTTCCATCAAAGTTAGTCTTCCCACTATGCTCCAGAGCTTCCTGATACCTCCCACCAGCAGGCCAGGAAAAGCCAGTCTAAGCCGGGCCCCGCTCCGCCCCTCTGGAGGGCCCGTGGTGGTGGCCTTGGAACAACAGCGTTCTGAGGGAAGATTGTGTGGAACGCTCCATTCTATTTTGGTATGTTCCCTTTCTAATGCGATTACACTCAAATGGAGTCGCAGAGACGCCATGACTAGAAAGCACTCATTTAGGATTTTGGGGGGACTGAAGCAAATGGGAGTGTGTGTGTGTGTGTGTGTGTGTTTATGTATGTTTTAAAATATGTTCCTCCCTGTGTGTTCTGCTTTCTGCCTGTTGGTGCCTGTGTGTGTGTGTGTGTGTGTGGGTGAGAATGTGTCTTGTGTGGGATGTGTGTGTTTAATTACTATGCATGTGTATGTGTTTATTTGTACGGTAGAATATGTGTATGTATGGGCCTGTGAATGTTACCTATATTTGTTTGCACATCGTCTGCGTGTGCCTATGCATGCATGTGTTTGCGTGTGTAAACGTGTCGGGAAGGGATGTGTGTGTGTGTGTGTGTGCGCGCCTCTCTGTTGTAAACACAGTGGTGAGTGCAGGACGGGCTAAGCTAACACTTAAAAGCCACAGACTGACCGCAGCCTCTCTCTGCCGGCTTACCCACCACACCCCCCAGGGTCAGACTCACTCACTCACTGCTAATGAAGACATAAGGACCATACAGTGTGTCGCTAATGCCACCTGCAGCCACCACAGCAGACTCCGGTGAACGGATTCAACCGACACACTGGGGCCCCGGCATTAGGCTCAGTGTTGACGTCGTAACACACACCACTCTTCCCGCAGCTATACAGCGAGGGAAGTGGATCTCAGAGGGAGGCTGGAGGGGGAAAGGGGTTTGCCGTTACAAAAGGGTAGGAAACAGTACACAGTAAAGGGTGTGCGTACACACACACACACACTCGATTTTTAATTATTGTCCTCGTCTTAGTAGTTGTTTTAGTTTATCCGTGCTATTTTACACCCTCGGTCCGCACATGACCAGGTGTTCCTGCAGTTTTTTAATCTAATCCCCCCTCTCCCCTCACAAAAACACACAAACAGGAACACACACATAAATACACACATGCCACACACGCACAAACAAACACACACACACACACACACACACACCCCTGGGGGAGCACTATCATCAAGTGTATTAATTAGTCTATTTGGTGTAAGTCTAACGATCAGCCACTAATTTATGCATGGTGTGTGCAGGAGGATAAGGGAGGAGATGGAGGAGGAAATATGCTTGGGAAATTTGTTTCTTATTTGCATAAATATCCACAAGCTCCTCAACACGTAACTACCAAAAACAACCTTGCGTTTTTGCAGAATGTAAATGTTCTCCAGAAGGGGGTTGTTTGTAGCGCAGCCACACGTGGAGACTCCTTATCAGCTCGCTGTAATATTCATTAGTTGTGTTTTCATTGCTTAAAGGATAAATGTGGCGGTGTGTCTTGCCTCTACCCTGCCCTGGACCCAGTCTGAACCGTCATGGTGAGAGCCAGAGGACATCTTCGAATAGCTTGGACATTTTTGGCTGTTGATGCCTTACTCATCATAGCATATTGCGCACTCACACACGCACACTCACACACACGCACAAAGTTCTGAACTTTGAATAGATGGGCTACATGGAGGTCTTGTAGAGCAGCAGCAGAGCAGCAAACCAATCTGTGTTTTATTCAAACTCAATGATCAGCTGGAGAGTGGTCATGATATGAAGCGATTCTGTTCTCTCCTGAGCAGGTTGTTAGCTTAGCTAAATAACAAGGCTAATAACAGAGAGTTGCCCTAATCGGCATGTTTCAGTTCAAAGTCAAAGAAAAATACATTGTTGAAAAACTACATAAGAAACATTATATATATATATATATATGTGTATATATGTGCAAAAGTGGTCCAATTAACTGGACTGGAGTTAACATCAAAAAGGATCAACAGATCAGTCCAAACTCTTCACACGACGTGTAGTGAAGTAAGGTCCTGTCCAGACTGTGAGATAGCATGCTGATCGGGAGGGGGGGGAGAGGACCCAGGGTCTAGGCCTGTGTCAGAGTGATGCGAGGCTGAACATCCTTATATCTCATGCACCTCAGACTAGAGACAGGCTATAGACCCAGGGGCACTAGGGTGCGTTTGTGTGTGTGTGTGTGTGTCTGTGTGTGTGTGTGTGTGTGTGTGTGTGTGTGTGTGTGTGTGTGTGTGTGTGTGTGTGTGTGTGTGAGAGTGAGAGAGTTGGAGGGAATAAAGAGGAGAGTGGTCGGGTGGGGGGTGGGGGATGCTGCCTCTCTTCCTCCTGGTCCTGCTCGCCCCCCGCTGGGTTCAGACAATCCCCCCCCCCCCCCCCCCCCACCGCTCCAGCACACTCCCGGGCCTTCTCCAAAAATACACTGCTACAAGGCTGTCCCCCAGGTGCACATCCCCCCCTCCCTTCACTGAATACATGCACACAGGCACACACACACGCACACGCACGCACGCACACACGCACACACACACACACACACACACACACACACACACACACACACACACACACACACACACACACACCCTGCAGTGCAGAGAGGAGGGCCTGTTAGCCAACAACCAGCTGCACCTCCCATCACGGAGAGTCAAGCAATACCTTCTATCTGTGTGTGTGCGTGCGTGCGTGCATGTATGTGCGTGCGTGTGTGCGTGCGTGCGTGCTGTATCCCTGATGAGGCTCCAACCCATACCTACCCACCGACTCACACACTTGCATGCACACAACGGTGCAGACATGAATGTATGCACACCCCCATGCGCACGAGCTATGACCAGCACATGCAGTAACGTCTGCCTGTGTAACGACGCGACCGTCTGAAAGGAAGAAGTTCAGCTTCAGCGCTTGCTCTGCTCTGGATGTAACCGCAGCACTCACCGTTCAGTGTAAAGGCAGGAAGACACGACAAGGTTAACTATCCTGAGCACGGAGTTTAGCCACGTCCCGCTTCATTTCACCGGGACGGTTTAGCACAGCTAGCAAGAAATAGCTTCCCTGAAACCAGTGCTACTCTATTAGTAATCACACGGCTTGTTTTGATGGAAGCATTGTGCTTACAATGGGATAAAGGGAGGTGTGTGTGTGTGTGTGTGTGTGTGTGTGTGGTGTGTGTGTGTGTGTGTGTGTGTGTGTGTGTGTGTGTTCTCCTCTGATAAGTGAAGCGTGGTGTGCGTGAGTGTGGCAGCAGTGGGTTTGAGGGAGAAAAAGAGACACATTCCTCCTTCTTCCCTCCACAATGCCGAGCAGCCATTTTAATTAAAGCTTGTCCGGTAGCATCATGAATAATGCAACGGTTTCCTTTGCAACGCTACCGCAACTTATTCTCTACTGTTGTGTTTGGGCCGGCCTTGTTCCCCCAACACAGCCATGCATTAGCCGGGAAAACAGCAAGGAAGGGAGTAAGAAAATAAAAGCAGTATATTATGGTAAATGTATTAAGTTTTATTTAACACCCGACAAACAAACAATCAACGAAGGAAAAAGAGCAAGTATTAAACTGACTTAAAGGCTTTGGCGAGAAAGTATGTTTTTTGGTTATGTTTGCTTTGGTTATGTTTCTTGACGATATTATGCCTCGCCATCTGCCAATGAGTTATGCAGGTGCATGAAACAACATGCTGTACAATTTCTGAAGGACGTTTTGAAAGTCACAAACACCCAGGCGTCTTTTTCCACCCATGTTTTGAGAGCGGAGCCCAGAATCTTTCTTTCTTTGACAAACAGCCCTCTGATCCATCTCCCGAGAAAGTCACTGCTTTCAGAATGCTTTAGCTAACCATGCAACATCACTCCTAAACACATAGTCAATGATAGAGGGACATGGGGGGGATGGGGGGGGGGACACAGTGTGGAGACAGTGAAGGGGGTGATAATATCAGAGTCCACAACAGGCTGGTTAGTGAGACACCCCCTCCCAATTGGAGACCAGGGACACTCTTGTTTCTGAGTCTTATCGTCGCTGTGGGCGTCTAAATGGAGTAGTGCTGGTACAACTATCCCTTTCTTAGAGAACCTCTTTCAAAACCCGCACGGCTGGCATCACAAGCTGCCCTGAAGGTTAATGACACATTTAGATAAAGAGCCCGAAATAAATGGATCTGTTCTGTGTCTAATTTCTCAGGTCAAGCTTAAACACTTACACAGAAAGTCATCATAAAAAAGGAGGACCCGCAGTCATTTGGGCAAACCGATTTCTGAACAAACACAATTACAGTGTTTGTGGAAAGCAATATGAATGCCGGGAGGACGGAGGGTGGGAGTAGGGGAGGGGGGGGAAGGCGAGTTATTAGAGATGAAGGGTTGTTTTCCCCCTTCTCCATCGTTGGACAGAGCAGAGCGGGCCAGAAACAGCTGTCACCGGACCATATGGCAGCAGCCAGCACCACGGCCCTGCGTGGCTGTGATAAAACTCCCAGGACCTCCCTGGTGAAGCCTGGCCGACCCTGAGGAGGACATGCTCGCTTATCCGCATGGCCACACACACACACACACACACACACACACAAGAATTCACCCACACACACATACACACTAAGAAATGCGCACGCATGCACGCACACACACAGGAGATGGCTGTACAACTGTGATATCATTTACCTAGCAGTAAGGCAATCCAGGATTACAATCAAGGCCGTCTAGTCTGGTCTGGTGCACAGGCTTTCTCTGCTGATGAATGGATTCACTCCCCTGAAACAACAAACCTAAATCCCCCACCTACCGCCGAGTGGAAGAGATGCGGCCCAGAGCCAGTTTTTAATACTCGTGAATAGAGCGCCCCTTAATGTCACCTTATGTAACCTCGGCCCAGCGCCGCGGTGGCAATACCCTGCAGCGAGGGCCTGGGCACACACACGTCTGCCCGGGCGCTGTCTGCTGATTAAGAGAGAGAGAGAGGCCCTGTTCACACCTGGCATTAACACGGAACACGCGTCTTGGGTGATCCCATCACAAGTGGACCGTTCAAGTACAGGTGTGAAATCCCCCTAAGACGCATTGAGGACTCGCTGAGATCCGATCACTCAGACCACATAAGGAGGCAGTCTGGGCCACGTTGAAGGACTGCCAACTCAACTGATGTCCTCTGCATAAGGGGAAGTAGTGTTGTTCGTCAGTGCATGTCCCGATTATGGTTTTGGCCAACCAGACTTATCTTATTACAAGCATTCATAATTTCCTTTCTACATTTAGAAAGAAAATCTCTATTATGTTGATGTGTATATTGGCAATGTTTTGAAGCAGGATATATAATTAAAGCTAGGGTAGGCAATTTGGAGCAACCAGCCAGACTAAGATAGATTTTGAAAGTAACCAACCAAAATAATCCAAACTCTCCCAACGGGCCTACCTCCAAAGAACGCATTATGAATGTGTTTGTTTGCATATAAAACATGGAAGTGCGATCCAATCACAAGTGGTCAGTGGAGACGGATTCTAACTGCGGGTGTGAGCTGACGTGCAAGCTGACGTACTCAAGAGCCGTCCTCTTGTGATCAGGTCACCAGGACGCATGTTAAAGCCAGGTGTGAACATGGCCAGTAAGCAAAGAAGAACTCCAAGGGGTATTTACACTATGACTACTTTACTGTTGTAAACAAACGCAGCGAGAACTGAATCTGGGGAGCATCCTGCTCCTGGCCAAAAGCACACACACACACACACACACACACACACACACACACACACACACACACACACACACACACACACACACACACACACACACACACACACACACCTCCCCATCTTTCTTTCCAAGCAACATTCATTTCCATTTTTTCCCCGCCGCCAGGGAATGGTGTATACTGGGTCCAGTGTTCAGAGCATCAGGCATAAAACGGCAGTGTACCGTTGCCAAGGAGACCCCCCGCCGAGTGTCATTGGTGAGGGTTTGTATGAGGCGGAGTCCCGCTGACATCCTGTCTTGGCAGGAAGCTGATGATGACAACAAACCAGCAGTGGTATAGAAAAAAAGAAACTAAACTAAACTCCAAACTAAAAAAGTGAAATATGATAGGAAGGAGGACAGAGCAGTTCTGAAGCACCGCTACTCGCCCGAGTGAATCGGCCCTAGTGATGATTTTGTTTACTTGGCGTCACAGTACTACAGAGTGTGCCAATGACAGGCATGAGCCCACATTGGCACGTGCCTGTCATTGGCCCAATGCTGTACGCTTGTGCCTAATAACAAACCCTGGAGGACTTGGATCTTATAATGCAAATCTTTTCTTCATATACATCACATGTTACAGCGACCAGCCCGATCAGGACAGTGCGTTGAGCGCTTTGCTGTACTATCCCTAGTCCGAACTTTCTACTGTCCCAGGGCCATCAGTCGCCCCTCATTGGTGAACCCTGATACTGGACGCACTGAAGCCGTGACACTGGAGCGTGAGGCCATGACGTTCAATATGAGTTTTGCTACACTGGGACCTTAAGGCCAGATGTTATGGTCGGACGTTGACGCAACGCAATGACCACACAGTCGCGTCGACGTAGTCGTGAAACCTGTTTTGGTTCTGCGTCGGGTTTCAGTTTGCGGACCAATGACAGCCCTTGCTGCTGTGTCGCCTCGACGCAAGGTTAACAATTTCTGGGAGGCGCACGTCAGGCCCTTGCGGTGGACGCAAGGAGGGTCCGCAAGGACGTGAGGGGTCCGTAAACCCCCTTGCGTTGCATCGGCTGTCCAACCATAACTGAGCCTTCAGACAGACGGCTAGACCTGGAGCCCAGAGGGGGAGCTACTGTACGGCGGAGAGGACTGACGCACCACAAACACGGACACACCGCCTTGGTTAAAAAACAAATACGGGTCACAGCATCAGTTCAGGTTTATTCTGTGTATGTGTCTTAAAACATGCACCTCCCTCTGTCTTGTTTACAGTAAGCAGTCCATTGAGGCTAAACAGGCCCACACAAAAACAGGATCTGTTTGAATGTCAAGATGTTGTTATGTCTTACCAGGGATGAAGTGTCATTATATACATATTTTTCGATAAATACATAATTACACTCCAATTTCTGCGTTTAGCTTAATCAGCCCAAAACACAGTGAATAATGTGTTTTGAACTCAAGAAGGTGTGAGGGAGAAGGGCATGTCGACGTCCCTGCATGTGTGTGTGTGTGTGTGTGTGTGTGTGTGTGTGTGTGTGGGGGAGGCGATCTCCTGTCTGTCTGAAGTAAATAGTGGAGAATAAAGGATGTTGGATTACAGGGATGTCAGCTTCCTGTCCATCTCAAGCTCCACTCCTTTCCCACTTGCTAACTCTCCTTTCCTTTTTTCTGTACTTATTTCGGCTTTTTGTATTTCGGCCTCACTGTCGGTCTGTCTTTTCTGTCTCCGTCTGTCTCTCTCTCTCTCTCTCTCTGTTGGTCTTTCTCCCTCGCTCTCCGTCTCTCTTTCAAGAAAATAGTGGTGTTGTTTTTTCAATGGCAATTAGCATAAGTTTTAACTAATTTGGGAACTTTATCTGACACTTATTCACTCAGCGTAGAGACAGACGTCTAAGCACTGCGCTGGTTGTCGGCATCACACATGAAAAGGACCCCCCCCCCCACCGCCCACCCTCCCCGCTAATGCTGACAGAGTCCAACATGGCCGACGCTCATTAGGGACGCCCATATGTTGGGGAGAACGCTGGGAGAGGGGAAAAGCTTTCCCCAATTAGCATAATTGAAAGGAGGAAAATAATATCAATAATAAATATATTAGAATAATGAATAAATAACCATGATGAACCTCCGTCATATACGTTTGTTTTTCCGTTTGTTTTTTTGTAGATAGAGCAATGTTGACCTTGCATTTAACCGACTAGCTTTACAATTCACAGTATTATTGTCTTTTTCTTTCTCCCCCACCTCTATATTTGGTCCTTTGTTGTTTGTTTTTGTTTGCGTTGGAAAAGGGCTGGTAGAAAAATCAACTAACTGCAGATGGTTGGTTGTGGTCAGTGTAAAGTCCTAAATAATGGACAAGCATTTATCTAAAACAATATGAGTATTATGCCCATCAGCTCACAACCCTGATGCTACTGACACACACACAGATACACAGACACAGACAAACACACACATTCATTTCCTATTGAAGGCTGTCTATTGCGAGATTGGGACCTAGGTTGCAATGTAATAAAACCATTTATTTCAAGAGAATAATGGGCACATGAGTGAAACGCTACATCGATGGGCAGCCAGCACCGTTTGGCTAGTTGTTGAAGCTAGTTGGGAACATGAATATTAATGTGCGTGTGCATTTGTTTGTATTAGTTGTAAACACTTCATGTTGGTTCTGAAGAAGATGCACAGCAGGGGCCATCTTTATATATTTAGATTTTATATATTTATAGCTCCGCGATCAGGCTACAACCCCTAGTGACCCTGTTTTCAAGTAAGAGGAGAGACAGAGACAGACACACAGAGAGGGAGAGACAGAGACAGACACAGAGAGGGAGAGACAGAGACACAGAGAGGGAGAGACAGAGACAGAGACACAGAGAGGGAGAGACAGACGGAGAGGGAGCGAGAGATGGACAGAAAGAGAGACAGACAGAGAAATAGATACATAGAGACAGAAAAAGAGAGTGAGACAGAGACAGCGAGAGAGACAGACCAAGAAATAGTGACAGAGCCAGAGAAAGAGCGAGAGCGAGAGAAACCTACTACCAGCTGGAGGGCAAGAAAGGGGAGCTTATGGTAATGAGAAAGCCAAGCAGAGTCAGATCCCCCCCCTTCACCCCCCCGCCTTCACAGACACTGATGCACTCCGTCTATCACTCTTACTAACACACTCCTTCCTTAACACACTGTCCATCTCTCTCACCAACGCACTCTCTCCTGAACACACTGTCCGTCTCTCTCCCGAACACACTCCTTCCTAAACACACTGTATATCTCTCCGTCTTACACAATATTTATTTAACACGCTCCCAATGTTAGGCTGGTGGCATGTGCTTGTCTGCTCATCATCAAACTGCACGAGAAATCTATCTCCACATCTTCCAAGCCTCCTCTCCATCCTATCTCTCTCTACCTCCCTCTCTCTATCCCTCCATTTCCTTCACTTGCCCGGTATCCTGCTGAGCCTCAATAACAAGCTATAGCATGAGAGAGGGAGAGAGAGAGCGAGAGTGAGAGAGAGCAAGAGAGCAAGGGAGAAACCGCATCAGCCATTCTCTCCCTACCCCTCCACCCCGCTCTCTCTCTCTCTCTCTCTCCCTCTCTGCAACCTCCTTATTTACATGCTGCAGTTTCTTCCCCACTAATTCCAACTTCTCATTTATTTTCTCGCTAACTACACAGCACTGGTCCTCAAGAGAGATGGAGAACATGAGTGAGAGCGAGGAGCGAGAGCCAGAGAGCATGCGAGAGAGAGAGACGCTCATCCGATCGAATGCATCTACCTGTCCATCACTCTGACCCGTAGAGGAATCCAGCTTCTCTTCTGTATGCACAAAGAGCCGGGTCGAGACGGAGTCTTTGCACAGAGAAGGAGTGAATACAGAGTGATGGGAAGAGAAGCAGGGTGAGACAAAGAACGCAGTGCATTAACCCGAACTCTGAGATCTCAGAGTCTGTCCATTCTGCCCATTTGACTCTTCACCTTAACACAACGATGGTCTGTGTTAAGGTGGAACGATGGAACCACCCCTGGAACGATGCTGCGTCATTCCAAAAAAAACTCAAGTCATGATCAGATCAGAGGGGATTTCCCTCTCACACATTTTGAATTGCTGACTTACAGGGTAACAGGAAACGTTATGGCAAAACAAGTTTGTCTACAAGTTTGAAACATCTGCTCAACCCATCCTTGAGGGCCCGGAGCGTTGGCGCAGAGAGCTTGCGAGACGGCAAAGAAATATTTTGGAGCGGAATGATTTTTACCGGAATTATTTATAGCTAAAAATATCTATATTTCAACTTAAACTTGAGACTTGCTTAACAACAATGAAAGAGCGAAGAGAGGAGCAGCTCAGGTAGTGGCCGGGGCCACTGCTGCCTGGAAGGTTATAACTAGATTAATTCTTTGCCAAGGACTTTCCACTTCTCAAGGCAGTGCCTACGGTTATCCGTCTCTGCTTCCCTTTTCATTATCCCACGCCTCCTCCGCAGCCTTCAGGCTCACAGCAGGACTGCACTTTTAAGTACTTTGTCCTCCACCTGAAAAAAACACTCTGATAGGTCACATTGTTGGACCGCACACATTGACGCATTTCATTTTCTTTTTTCTGTCGTATAGACTTTGCTACCTCGCAGATGGACAGACATTCAATTTTTTTTTCTTTTGTACTACTTGAATGTTGCCACTCCTTTCTATTTTGGCCATTTGACTAACTTTGGAAGTCAACATTTTGGAAAGGCACTGGAAACAATGCCCTTAGGCTATAAACATTTTTGTACCTACCTCTCTGTGAGGAGGGGAGCGCGTGTGTGTGCTTGTGTGTGCTTGTGCGTGTGCGTGTATGTGTGTGTGTGTGTGTGTAAGTTAGGAAGTGTTTAGTTCTCACTAAATGTCTCACTAAATGCCGGTGTTAACGCTGGGCTCTACTGTTTCTGCCTGTGGCTGTTATCTTCAAAGTGACACTGTGATGCCTGGGGGCCAGAATGTCCTTTATCTGACCCACAATGGCTGACCGCCACAGACGCCGTGGGACGAGGCGGGGGCCTCGTCCTGCGCTGCCAAGGCAACAGGACGACAGCAGGTCCTGGGAGCCGGCTCCAGAGGTGCGTACTAATGGCACCCTTGTTATGCTGAATCAATCGATTGGCTGCAACATCTGTGTCGACGCACAATTCCGGCACTCCATTATAGATGCGTGACACATGAAAATTGCCATGTGAACCTTTGCGAGGGTCGTGGTAATGTCATGTTAGGTTTGCGTCAACTCTCAGAGTTCACACACAATGACTGTACACTAGGTTTAAATATTGAAGCTGCTAAAACCTATGAAAGAAACGTTTTCCAAGGTCATGTTTTTCCAAGGTCATGTAAGATAATGGGACTGATGGCAGGATGCATTTTGCTGGACTTTATGAAAGGTATTTTCCATGGTGTCTTATGCATGTCCAAGTTGTAAAGAGCAGGGGATCTCTGGTTTTGCTGTCGACTATAGTGACAATAAAAACTGAAGGTGTCCTCTCTTCTCTGCACTTGCACTGACTCCTTATTCACCCTGGTTCATAGCGTGTGGCAAGAAAGAGTTTCCTTGCAAGCTATAATTGTGCTTCTTTGTACTTGTTCTTTAAACCTTTAGAATGTAAAATGGACGCTTACAAAGTCTACAACATGGTTTCACACAGCGTAAAAGAACGTAGACATGAAAGGGCTTTGAAGTGGGATGTAGCTTTCTGTGCCAAGCAATGCTTCATGGCGGATTACGTTTTTGATTGAAACTCCAACAAAATGCTTACATTTTGTGCATCCAACAAATAAAATCAATTGTAAATAATTGTTATGTTTGATGTATTACCCCATGCAGATAGAGACGTATATGGGCCCCCCCCCTGTGGCACACCCTGAGTGGCTAGTGTTGATATTCAGTCTGTAAAACAGTTGTACTCTGGCCGTCCACTGTGTGTGCATTGCCTTGTTAGGGCATCTGGTTGCATCAACGGATCGCCTGAATAATGCACAGTCATGAATAAACATCGACCATTGCATCACGCTACTGTAAAATAAATGGATAAATAAATAAATACACACTGGCTCAGAAATATGTATGTGTGTATGTATGTGTATGTATGTCTGTGCCTCCCCCGCCCCCCGCCCCCCTTCTGTCTCTGTTGCCCCAAAACAGAGTTTTCTATACTTTCATCAAAAAGCAACTCAACCATTCTCTCTCTCTCTGCTGGCTTTTTAGTCATGGTGGTGACCGCCATTGTAAGGTCATTGTGGCACAGCGAAGGGGACTCCTCCTCCTCCTCAGCCGGGTCCGCACTGTTGTGCTTGTGCACGCCTGTCTTCCTCAAAGGGCCTTACAGCTGGCACAAAGAAGGCCCTACTGGGACCACCCCCCCACCCGCCAACACACACCACCCCTCACCGCACACTAAATAAAAGAGAGAGAGAGAAAGAGAGAGAGAGAGAGAGAGAGAGAGAGAGAGAGAGAGAGAGAGAGAGAGAGAGAGAGAGAGAGAGAGAGAGAGAGAGAGAGACAGAGAGAGAGAGACAGAGAGAGAAAGAGAGAGGTTGGCTTTTCTTTCGCCTCTCTTGTCTCTCAATCTGTCTGTCTGAAGTGGCCCTGCCTGGCTCCCTGCTATGAATAATACAGCGCTCACACAAACAACAACAACCCCCAAAGAGATGCTCTGTCCCTATACTCACCCCGCTCCTCACTTCTCCTCACCCCACTCCTCACTTCTCCTTACCTCTCCTACCTCTCCTCACCCAGCTCTGCATCCCTCTTCATCCCGCTACACACCTCTCCTCCTCACTACTCCTCGCCCGGCGGTGCACCTCTCACTCCTGCCCCTGCTCTGCGTCCCTCTCCTCACCCCGCTCTGCACCATTCCTCAGCCCGCTCTGAATGGCTCCTCACTCTCCTTTCTGGAGGCTTCTGTCTCAATGCCTTATTCAGAATCGCCGTGCTGGTAATTCTATGGGCTGATAGGAATCCATTACAGTGCTGCTGCTTATAACTGTAGAGAAATATGACTTTCTTTATGGTCCGTCATCAGATGGAGTGTGAGGTCACCAGCCATGGTGGTGTTAAGCAGGGTTTCTTGTCACAGGCCTGACTGACGATGGCGATGATGTCCAAGCCATACGACAGCAGACATTCAAGCCTGCTCCAATACCGTCCCCCACCAAGCCAAAATGCACACACACACACACACACACACACACACACACACACACACACACACACACACGACAATGAACTAGTAAAATCTGTACATTGTTTAAAGAATCCAAACAAACAACTATCTCCAGACATGCTCACGTCTCGCTGCTGCATGTCGGAGCCTGTTCTATGTGTGCGTGTGCGTGTGCGCGTGCATGTGTGTGTGCGTGTGTGTGTGTATGTGTGTTACGTGAGTGTGGGGATTAGGACCCTATCAGTGCAGTTCTCAGGCTGTCAGAGCTTGGTAGAGTTGGAGACAAAGACGTGTCATTTCCATGTGAATGTGGCAGTGGAGAGAGACACCGTTCTCCCAGTGGGTCTACTTCCACTCAGACACACACACACACACACACACACACACACTGAGCCATAGACTGGAGTGCACACACATCAGATAAGATTGAATTAAATTAAGTTGATGGGATGTTGGACCGACTTGACAGAAAGACAGAGAGGAAACCGGTGTGGAATCCAGAAGACAGAATTTCTGGCCACTTAGCTTCTTGGATTAGACAATCTGTATTTGTGTGTGTGTGAGTGAGTAAGTGTGAGAGAGAGAATGAGTGAGTAAGGGACTTAGTAAGTGTGAGAGAGAGCGTCAGCGAGTGAGAGAGAGAGTGTGTGTGTGTGTGTGTGTGTGTGTGTGTGTGTGTGTGTGTGTGTGTGTGTGTGTGTGTGTGTGTGTGTGTGTGTGTGTGCGTGCGTGCGTGCGTGTGAGGAAGAAGGAGACATCTCTGAGGATTCCTCTTCACCCTGCACCTGCTCCTGGTGATTGCAGTTGTAATCTGGAGAGTGATGTTGCTCTCTGTGTTTGGGGGGGCCCCTTGCATCGCCTCGCCGTACCCCGTCATTAGGGGCCAACACTTATCCTCTCGCCTGGGTGCCTCCAGCTTATCATTACACACCAACACGGGGATGGGCGGAGAACCACCCTCTCTCTTCTCTCAAGGATAGGGGGATCTCCCAGCCGGCTTACTGCTGCACAGACAGCTGATAGTGGAGACTCTGTTTCATTGTGGGACGGGGACTGGGTGGGGGCGGGCTAGGGGAGACGGGCTGGGGGATGTAGAGGGAAGGACTATGGTGTAAATAGAGATAAAGATCCTTTATGATTTGAGACTTATAGAGGTGTGAGGACTTAAACGGAAAGCCTTTTGTAAGTGTGTGTGTGTGCGTGTGTGTGTGTGTGTGTATGCATGTGTGTGTGTGCATGCATGTGTGTGTGTGTGTGCAAGATTGTGTGTATGTCTGGGTCGTGGTCCATGTGTGTTTGTGTGGGTGCCTGCCAGATCAGGGATATGGGATGTTTGCTATGACCCACCTGGCGAGCGGTACACCGGGAAGCTGGTCTCTGGTCAGTGCTTACTGTCCGAGGTGGAGTCCTTGCCCTGGCTGTTCCTCCTGGCGCAGACCTGTATGCTGTCCCCGGACTCTGTCTGTAGCTTCACCCCCGCCACCGTGAAGATGGTAGACACTGTGGGAGGAGTGGCGATAGGGTGGGTTAATGATCTACTCTATAAGGTCATTACTTTGCTTATTGTACTAAATACATATAGGAAGTTGATTAGCTATTGACGTATAGCTTTGATCTTGTTGATTGATCAATGATTTGATAGATGCTCTAGCTGAAGATCACAAAGAGTTCCTGCATCAACACTCTGGTCTGGTGGCCCGGGCCGTACTTACAGACTATGAGATTCATCCAGATTTTCTCAAGGTCACTACTGGTTTCCAAATTCAGCTTAGATTTCTCCATTTCAGTCGTACTGGAAATCGTCCTTCCTGCCATCCCATTCAAGGCCCAACTTCCTCCCATCCAGCCCGTACTCTCCTTCGTCTCTTCCCTTTCGGGGGCTTCATTATAGCCGTAATTCTTCTTTTGTTCCTTGCTAATCTGCCGCGACTTTTGTCTGAGCGGAAATCCGTAAAACACTGGGACAATCACATTAACATTGAGCCAGAAACCAGACACACCCTCATTTGACTATAGGGGATAAAATGAAAGAGATATTTGCGCCCATCATTTTTATGGATATTGTATTTCATGGTGGCACAGCATTTGCATGTTACGGAGGAGTGTGGGTTTTCTGCCAGCTGAGTAGGTGCACTAAGGGTGGTCCCCTCTCCTCATCCCACACACTCCATTGTTCTACATCATTATAGCTTTCCCCCTGAATCTTAACTGACTTAGACTTCACTGACATGAGCCTTTACTGACGTGATGCTATGTTAAAATACTTTAATGACGTGATGCTATGTTAAAATACTTTAATGACGTGATGCTATGTTAAAATACTTTAATGACATGATGCTATGTTAAAATACTTTAATGACGTGATGCTATGTTAAAATACTTTACTGATGTGATGCTGTTTGAAGACTTTACTCACGTGATGCTAAGACTTTACTGATGTGATGCTGTTTAAAGACTTTACTCACGTGATGCTAAGACTTTACTAACGTAATGTTAGTAATGTGATTCTATATTAGACGGCTGGGCTTAAGGCTGCCTAATGGAAGAAGCTAGCGTAATTAGCCTTGCTGATTTCTTCTGCATAATCATAATAATCATAGCCCCCTCATCCCCCAGCGCCTATAGCATCACCGCAAACCTTGGACACATTTTCCCGTTCTCTTCACAAATGAAAAAAATAACCGCGTTCTGAAATTCATCTTGCAATTAATCCACAGATATCCTCATTGCAAGGATATGTGAGAGAGGAACTTAACATCACAAACATTCTGGGCTGTGAAGCTCTTCTGTTGCTTTGACGTTGGCTGCACTGCATTCAGCTCTTTTTGCCATGGAGTCTGTGTGTCTCTGTGTATGTGTGTGTATTAGTCTGTGTGTGTGTGTGTGTGTGGCATGTGGGAGCGTGTGTGTGTCAAAATGAGAAAACGCGAAAGTGATTGGTGAAAGAGAACGTGAGGAGGGAGACAAATCAAAGCCAGGCATCTCTCCCCCAGTGACCGCCATCTTCTGCATAACAACCTGCTGGGTGCTGATAACAGGATTAATAACGCTGCCGGAATATCCTAATCTCGGGAATTAAAAAAAGAGGAAGGGAAAAAGACTGTGTGTGTGTGTGTATTTAGAAACTGGTCGTCTGTGGGCTTGTTCTGTTGGAGTTGGCCGTGTTAGTGTTAGCTTTGGTTCCACCGACGAACAGGAACCCCAAAAGCTGTTTTATTAGGGATTTTATGGGATTTATGGATAATTGTGTCAACACACACACACACACAATTTGTCCAATAACGTGTCACATGAAGTGTGTCTCTGACTAACTCTGGGGCCCCACACTGCATATAGTACAGCAGGATCCATTGACAATGGTCACATCTCTATAATCTCTGCTGCTAATAGACCATTTTCCTCTCTTTCTTCCGTCTCCTCTCCCTCTCCCTGTTGGTCTCTCTCTGCTTCTCTCTCCCTCTCCCTGTGGATCTCTCTCTGCTTCTTTCTCCCTTTGTATCACTCTCTCTCTGCTTTTCTCTCCCTCTCTTGGATACTGTACAGTCACAACACTGGAGGGGCTATGACATTAATAGAGAGAGAGAAAGAGAAAAATAACGGGATGGAGAGAGAACAAAAGAGAGAGAGCGAGAGAGAGAGAGAGAGGGGGGTACGTACTGTCCTGCAGCTCCCAGATCCGTGGCGGTAGGTGGCTGAAGTACTCGTGGTTCAGAGCTGCCTGCGCTGAGATGCGGTTCTTTGGGAAGCACTGGAGGAACCTGGACGCTAGCTCCTCTGCATGGTCCACGTAGCCCAGCCTGTAGCGCACACACACACACACACACACACACACACACACACACACACAGGAGAAGGAGGTTAATAAACACCTGACTCCAACAGTCAAATATTAGCATATACATAATTTGTTTCCCTTCTACAATACAAACATAATTATTCACGAAACGTTCTTGTTTTATAACCTTAACATTACCATTAAACATTACAACTCAACGGTGGGTTTGCGTAATTAAATGGTTTTAGTTAAAGGAACTGGCTCAGCTGACGCAGATCCTACGAAACTGCTTAGACCAACGCAGACACACACACACACACACACACACACACACACACGTACACTCACGCTTGTGCACACGCACAAAGACCCCCCTCCCCAAACACACACACAATTAATATTTCCGAGTGCAGAGTGCTGAATTAAGAAGGCTGCGAATGAGAGGGTTCCTATCCACTTCTCTCCAACCACTTTATGTCTTTCTTATGGACCATTGCAGACTTGTTTGTGCCCGTGTGTGTCTGGCTTCCTTCAGGATGCGCCTGACAGAGGCACCTTGGAAGAGAGCGCGTGAACTTGGCTCACCACGCGTTGATACAAAAAACGATACAAAAAAACCCAACTGCAACACCCTGTCCATTGATGAGGCCTGGGTCGCATTAAATAAACATGGCGTCATCCTAAGCCCCTCTTCCTCTTCCACGTCCCAGCCAGCCCCATGCTGTGACTCCTCTAGGCCGCTCGCTCACACAGCACCTCCCACTCCGACGGGATAGAGCCCCACTCGGTAGAGAGAGAGAGACTGAGCGAGAGAGAGAGAGAGAGAGAGAGAGAGAGAGAGAGAGAGAGAGAGAGAGAGACCGAGCGAGAAAATGTGAGCACGTGAGAGCGAGAGAGTCAGAGGACTAGGCAGAGCGAGGAGATGCAGGGATGAAGCTAATGAAGTCCATCAGGGCCTCTCTCTCTCTCATCTTCACAGCACCATCCTTCGCTGGAGCTGCTTTCCATAAATAAATAAAAAAGTTGCCTCTGCCAATATGTGAGCCATGTACAGTGTGAGTGGGGGTGGGGTGCAACTTGTGTTTCTGAGGGTGAACCTACTTGAGTCATGCGAGGACTCTCGGTGTGAAATACTCAACCAGGAATGTGTGATAAATGACTCCTAGCATTAGCTAACGCGGACGATAAGGAGCCGGTGGCGACGTGCCGGAGACGCTCCAGACAGGTGTTGGTGTAGGGGTGCATTCCTCTCTGCCAACACTGTCCAACAGGCTTCACACGCCACCTCTTCCACCCCACCATAATTGTCAGATAACTATTCCTGCTATTAAACTTCTCAGAATGATGGGTTCGCCAGCAGCAAGGAACGTACCAATTTCCTGGGGCATTTTAAACACAGGTTCTCCGCCTTTATTGCTGTCAACAGTTGATCGTTTCGGCTACGCTCACCGAGGCTAGGAAGCCGTGACGTTCTGTGCTCCCAACTCGAGGCCTTGTCAACGTGTCCGAACACACACACACATCTTACGGAGTTCAACGGCAGCGTAAAGGGTGCCAGCCTTTCACCGAGGGCCTTGGTGTTGATGAAACACTGGTGTGATACATATCAGGCGTATTTTTATAGCTCCCTCGCCAGCCATACAAGGAGGTCAAGGGAAGAGACATTCCTCAGCTTGCCTTGGCGAGGCGTGTTCATAAATAGGCGGCACACAGATTGACTTCCTGGTGGAGCGGAGCTGGGCCAGTGAGGGGCTGGAGGACCGAATACATGCAAGCAGCCAGACGCCACGGGAGGCAGTGGTCCTGTTGGGGTTGGCTGGAGGCTTGTGTGAGCGGAATCACTGGCCTGTGTGTGTGTGTGTGTGTGTGTGTGTGTGTGTGTGTGTGTGTGTGTGTGTGTGTGTGTGTGTGTGTCCTGAAGAGTTCAAAGTGAAAAAAAAGGCCATGAGTGTCAATGCTTGTCTGGCTTCGTCTCTGTCTGTCTGGCTTTGAGTCTGTATGTCTGTATGTCTGTCTGTCTGTCTGTCTGTGGGCCTGTCTGTCTGTCCGTGGGCCTGTTGGTCAGTAAAGTTAATTCAGAGAGGCTAGATATGCGTTTGCTGCCAGTGAGAACGCTTCCAAAAGGAAATCATCCAAATCTACTACAGACAAAGAAATACATTGATGTATGCATAGGGTACAGTACTTGGCACATTTCTGGCTATAAGTTCCTTAAGAATTAAGGAACGAATGAAAGAAAAAGCAGTTGTAGTGTTTGAAATGGAGTAGTTCACCCCTAACACTTTTCTTGCAGGTACTTACATCACTCACATATTCTAATGTTAAATCGTACACCTCAAAATATGTTGTTGAACAGGGCTTTACGTTGAAGTGTGGCGATACAACAACCCTCCCCAAAACTAATAAAAAATCGAATTCACATGCGTCTGCTGCTCCAGATGCGTGCCAGCGGGCTGATTCTCTGTGGGTTCAGCACACATCTGGATGACATCCCGGATCATGACTCCATGCCCTTTTCTACCATCTGGGCCCGAACTCAGAGAGAGGCCAGAGTCTGGCCAAGCCCCCCCACCACATCGCCTCGCTCCAACACAACCATCCAGACTGAACTGGAATACTGTTTAGAGTGTCGCTGCTGCTGTTGTTGTCTTCCAAGAAAGAGGGAAAGGGGTGACCACATAGAAAGTGACAAGTCTATGTTTGGAAGTGTGTGTGTGTATGTGTGTGTGTAAGTGTGTATGGTTATAATAACGCAAGAGGAAATTGGTCAGGATTAACTGTCTCTGTCCAGAATGTCAGTTAAACTCATCACAGATGGTTGGTTACGGGCTACATGGAGTATACTAAAAAGTGGTGTCGGAAGGGATTATATATATATATATATATATATATATATATATATATATATATATATATATATATATATATACACAACCTGTGTATATAAACAACAGATACAAACCTGTGCATTAGCAACAGAGGGATACACTAACTAAAAAAAGTGATGCTTAAGGCACTCATACAAACAAACACACCCACACAGACACACACAAATAACATGGTGACACATGAAGGAACAACACTCATCCGCTTCTACTTACTTATTCCATGCTTGTCTGAGCTTCTTAGCGCTGTAAACTGTAAAGCGGTCTGTGAACACAGGAAAACACACGCACATTCGTGATCAATGCACATAGCACAACAGGCCGACAGCCATCGCGGGGAGCGACCTCGTCCCGTACAGGTATGTGTGGCTCCTTGCTCCCACACTGAAACTCTACTTAAGGAGGTGCTCAGAGCGCCGCCCGCGTTCGGTGCCAGCTGGCAGGGACCGGTCCAAACTGTCAACGCTTCTCAAAATATCGACGCGCCATACAGCGCCTCCTAGAAGCCTCATCCTGGGAGCACCGGGGAACGTAGGACTTCCTCATGATGTTGACACATGTATACCGTATGTGTTCGACATGAACAGGTCTCGGCCCTCAACGTCACAGCACAGCACGCCCACGGCCCTCTGTTTGCTACGCTTTGGCTTGGAATTCCTTACAGATCCCTTCCTGAACTGCCCCCCCACCCCCCAAATATTAAAATATGTCATAAAAGAGCATGTGCACAGAATAGCGCAACACTGCCACCTGCTGCTATGTGTCTGTAAATGCCGCAGAAGCTGTTGTCTCTCTCTCGCTCTCGCCTCTGCTCTCCCCTCTGCTCTCCCCTCTGCTCTCATGGTATTGGTCATACAGACTTTGAAGCCATGTAGCCTACAGACAAACTGAAATCCTTTTAAGTTGATTTCAAGTTGCTTCAATAAACCACGTAGAAAGTAAGACAAAATAACAAGGGATCGAGACAAGTTGTGTTATTTATTCAACAGTCAATAACCCTGTAATGGTTTTATCTGCCGTCTACCAAACACGTACTACAATAGTGTAATGGTGTTATCCTACGAGTACTTCCTGTTGGAGAACTTACTGATCTTTTTGTTTCTAATGTCAGGTTGTGAAGATTGATAGCCTGGATAACAGCAGGCACCGGATGAACAGGTTTGAGGTCTGTGTGAGTGTGTGTGTCTGTGTGAGCTCATCAAGCACACAGCTGTCCAACACACTGTGTGAGAGGAACAGCAGTCAGGGCGGCAGGAAGTAATACTAATTGTGTGTGTGCGTGTGTGTATATGTGTGTGTGTGTGTGTGTGTGTGTGTGTGTGTGTGTGTGTGTGTGTGTGTGTGTGTCACACCAGTGGCTCTCTAAATTGGTCACAAGAGATGGCTGGTTTGTCACATGTTCTCCTGACATCACACTGCACCCTTCATACCCTCAAACTGCCTTGATCAGCCCTCATCCCCTTCATAACCTCCCTACCCTCCCTCCCCCTTCATTACCTCCCTCACCCTCCCCTTCACTACCTCCCTCCCCCTCCCTCCCTTTCACTACCTCCCTCACCCTCCCTCCCCTTCACTACCTCCCTCCCCCTCCCTCCCCTTCACTACCTCCCTCCCCCTCCCTCCCCTTCACTACCTCCCTCCCCCTCCCTCCCTCCCCTTCACTACCTCCCTCACCCTCCCCTTCACTACCTTCCTCCCCCTCCCTCCCATCCCCCTCCCTCCCCCTCCACTACCTCCCTCACTCTCCCTCCCCCTTCACTACCTTCCTCCCCCTTCACTACCTCCCCCCCATCCCCTCCCTCCCCCTTCACAAACTCTGTCATCTCCCCCCCCGCCCTTCATCTCCATATCGCTGTGTACTCTCCACACTCTATAAACTCCTCTGCACCCCCCCTCCCTTTAGTTGCGTTTCCTTCACATATTAAAGAGTACACATCTGAATTAATTGAACCGGAGGACTAATGAGCTCCCATAGGGTCCGCTCTGGCTGGCTGTCAGAGGGGCCAGGCGGCCCAGCAGTGCTCCCGACAGCACAGGAGATGCGGGGCGAACTTTAGACCGGCTGGCTGGCAGGCAGAGAGACCTCATAGCTCCTGGCCACGTTCCTCCCATTTACCCCTGCACTTGTTGGCCAGGGGCCGGGTAGCTTGTGCTACCGGGCCTGTGTGTGTCTGTGTGTGTGTGTATTTGTGTTGCTGTGTGTGCGTGTGTGTACCTGTCTGTTTATGTGCCTGTGTGTCTGTTCCCCTGGGTATGTATGTATGTGCATTTGTGTGTTTGTGTGCGCATGTGTATAGGTGTGAGGCTGTGTGTGCCTGTGGTTGTATGTGCATGCACATCCACATGCACGTGCATGTGTGTGTGTATGCGCCTGTGTGTGTGTGTGTGTGTGTGTGTGTGTGTGCGCGTGTCAAATCACCTGGTTTGAAGTGAGGCAGGGAGTGGACCCCTGGCCAGATGTCCTCTGAGGGGGTGCCCAGGACCTGAGAGCAGAGGAGCACAACAACAACAACACAGTTCAATTAACTCGCTCACGTTCCCCCGAAACCAAACAATCATCCACCGTGATTGAGGAGGCAAGGTCAGTGTCTGCCCTTTTTTTCTTTGACAACAGACAACATATATTTCTTTGTACTGTCCGTTTGGGTCTTGATGGGCAAACAGACAACACAGGTTGTGGAAAAAGTGATCGTGACACACACTTCCCCTCCAAACACACACTTCCCATCCCAACGTCCTTTGCTCATGGGCACAGGCGCTGATATCAGCAACACACAGCTTATAGGGTTTGTCTTGGACCACAGAGCGGCGGTCATGCGGCATGTAACATGATGTTTCACAACTCAGACCGCTAATGGCTTCCAGATTTCCAGCCTTCTCTTCCTGAAGTTGCAGAAAAGCGTAATGTCCTCTTTTTTTGTGTGTGTCTGTTCTGGTGTTAGCAGCCCCGCCGCTGTGAGCAGCCGGGTTACATTAAATATACAATAGGAAAAACACACAACGGAGGGCCTGAGGGGCGAGACGAAAGAAAAGAGGAGGAAGAATGAGTGTGGGTGAGGAAGAGAAATAAATCACAAAGACGAAGAGGTCTGGGTGTTCTTGTGCTGCGAGTGTCTGAAGGTCTCAGGAACACGTTGGGGGGTTGGGGGGGGACAGAGGTACAATAAATACAAAAAAATCCAATGTGCAGTCACATAAATTGCCCGTGGTGCAGATTTGCGGAACAGAAAAAAAGAAAGATGCTTACGCAGAAGAACCGACCAAAAAACTGCTTGGCACTGTGTGATCGGGCGACAGTACCAAACCAAACTGTGCGGAAGGAAAATAAATAGTGGTGGAAGCAAGAAGATTGAGGTGGGCAAGAGACCAAGCTCTATGGACATGTCATGGAGAATAATTGAGTTGACCAAATGTTGCAGCATACTGAATGGGGAGACAGTCAGAGCATCGGGGAAAATCGTTGTAGTAACAGGAGCCGCCAGCAGAGGGCAGTAGCGCATCGGCGTCGCAAGGCGGCAACTCCGACAGACACTCGTCAAAGGATTCGACCGGACAAAGCCTGTCCATTAAGCTGATAACATTCTTTTTCAATCGTTTGAGGCTTTTCTTGGGTTCTAAGCGCAGCAGTGATGATGGCTTGCCATTGTTTGACGTTTATCCTCATTAAAAGAGATCACCACAGCATCATTAAAATGGAATTTTAAACCCCAGATTAATGCAGACTAAAATAGTTGTGTTTTTTTAGGTGCAGACGACTGAACATCTTGGTGTGGTGGTGGTTAGGCTTAAGTGCAAAGCAGAAGTAGGCTAATTGTTAAACAAAAGATATGGATTCCCTTACCCGAAAGCGTAAGGGAATTCATTCATGTGTTTTATGAATATTGATTTAAAATGATGTATTGTGTAGTAGTCGTTGTCTTTAGTAAGGGAAGTGAAAATATGTGGCACAGCATTCACTGTTGGACAAGTGGACGCGTTTGTTTGTTCCATCATCCCCATACTGAATTATAGATTATTCATCATAACACTTGAGCCAAACAAACAAAAAGGAATTTCCATGCACAATTTAATATTTGGACAAATCGCATTCGAGGACATTTCGCTCCAGAGGCGATGCATGGACTTTGTATTGTTGTGACAATAATACAAAGAAAAGCCGAGGAGGATCCCGTTATCACTCCATCAAGGACGGAGGAAAAATGTAATTACACTGAGCTACGGGCGTACACATCCCAGACCCCACGGCCAAGCATGATGATGAGGGGGGGTGATGAAGAAGTGTGTGTGTGTGTGTGTGTTTATGTGACAGAGTCTAAATGAGAATATGTGCCTGTGTATCAAAACGTCCAAACGTGATATGTGTGTGGCAAACAAACAGCGTAATAGGCTCACAAATCCCGACGTACACACACTCACCCATTTCTTCTCGCTCACGCACATGCTTTACGCACACACACGCACACACACACACACACACCTCATCCCCGGGGAGATGTGGTGATAGAAATTAGCTGTCCTCTCGCCCTCACCTCGTTGCACCCTGGGGGGGCCGCGGGAGGGGGGGGGCTATCTTAATTACTGGCCCACACAAACACCATTGCTCACCGCAGTCAAACACCAGCCGTCCCCTTCATCATCGCCGTGGCAACGCCAGCACGACATCGGTTATGCCTTGGGGACTGCGGGCATACATCACAGGTGAGCAATGCCAAGCATGGCTGCTATACCCTGGTTGATATACCCTGGCTGATATACCCTGGCTGATATACCCTGGCTGCCATACCCTGGCTGCTATACCTTGGCTGATACCCTGTCACCTATACCCTTGCTGTTATATCCTGGCTGCCATACCCTGGCTGCTGTGGTTATGGCCTTCGGAAACATGCCAAGTACATAAACACACGCACACATGTAAACACAGGCACGCACACCTACACACAAAAATAAAGAGATTATCACAAATGCGTGCAGACACACACAGTTACACACACACACACACACACACACACACACACACACACACACACTCATAAACACACACACACACACACACACACACACACACACACACACTCATAAACACACACATGCACACACACACACACACACACACACACACACACACACACACACACACACACTGATATACAAAAACACACAGACACATAGACCAACCCTATCTTGCTTGGACAAATAGTGAAACACACAGGGTGAATCTTAAGGCACAGGGGGGCAGTGAAATACTGCAGCTGTATCTTTTACATACACACATACGGAGGAAGTGAGCAGCCCAGGCAAGGTGGTGGAAAGTCAACGCCTTTGTCCTCTACAGCATCGCTATCTGATTTCTCCTGCGCTCCCACATCATTGGCCGCTTTGAGGTGTATGTATGCACCACAGCCTGACTTCCTTTTCCCATTGAACGCACATATAGACACACACACACACACACACACACACACACACACACACACACACACCTCCCATGTCACCACAGATCCCATCTCGGACCCTGTCACGGGGAATGGGAGCAGTAATGTGGCCCAATATGGCTGAGTGGGGTGATCCCCCCTACCCTTCTAGAGGGCACAAAAAAAACCTTTTTGGCACCTGAGACCCCCTCAATAAACAGCCCCCACCCCTACACACGCATGCACACATGCACGCACGCACGCACACATGCACACACACACACACGCGCACACACACGCACACACACACACACACACACACACACACACACACACACACACACACACACACACACAGACACACACCTCCTCCACAGACACACCTCCCAAAACTGTTCATAAGCGACATATAGTATTTCCAACAGTAATTGCTACCCTATATCTCGGGCTAATACTGCAGTGTGAGTCGAACGCTCTCAAGCACACGCACACACACACACACACACACACACACACACACACACACCTGGGGAACAAAAGCAATTTGGAGCTGGCCCTGTCAATCTGTAGCGAGGTGTGAGATGAGAGCGGTGTGTTAGATGTTTTTTTTACCTTCAATGGGAGAAACAGATGTTTCCCAGAACTGTGGGAAGGAAGGTAGACGTAAGGAGGAGGGATGGGGGTCACCTTGTCTCGGTGAAATGAGGGTGTATCTCGACGGGATTCCCATCACCGTTGAACTGGCAAACACAGGATGAGCCCAGACAACCCTCCTGAGTGTAAACAACCCCATGTTATTGGCCGGGAAATTAATTAATACAGCCATCTCCATCGCCGTCAACAGAACATACATCACACATCCCACCTGGTGGGCACACACACACTGCATCCAAACCCACAGAAACCACACATACACTGTGAAGCAACACCGAACACGTCCAGCACATCCAGCAGCCCTACTATGTTTTAGGCGGACTTCAGAGGGGAGACTTGTTCCCTGTTTCGTTACAGAAATATTCTATGGATGAAAGTGATTCTTGTGAGTGGACGAAGCTTTCAGAAGGGGAGAGGAGTTTATTTGTACAGTAGCCGGTCTACACAGTGTTGATTTGAACCCTTTACAGACTGTTCTTCACAGTTCACTGCCACTGATCGAGTTTTTGTGTTCGCCGATAACGTGCTTACAAATCACCGCCTCCAGAGGCACGATGGGTCATACAAATATGAAGCGAGAGAAAGTGTTGAATTGCTCTCAACTTTGATTTGTGAGATTCAAAAGAGCTGTATGTTAGATTGAAGGGCTATCATTTGTGTGTCCTTTGTTAGAAATGCCAAAGCCATCCGACAGCAAATAGTGAGCTGCTCTGTAGTGAGAACATGTGTTTGCTGTTGACTGCGCCTGCCTCCATCTGAGACCATTAAGAATTCGGACAGACCTTTCTGACCTGACAGGGTATCTTCTCTGATTTGGGGCATCCATCTTGCCTGTCAATCCCAGTTGCGTGAATTCTCAATGGCAGAGGGATTGGTGGGGAGGGAGGGAGGGAGGGAGCAGATAGGGAGAGGTCATTTGAGTTGTTGAGTTCAAAAATCTTGCTCTCTTCTGCTCTCTCTCTCTCTTCACAACTCTTTACATCTTCTAGCCCTACAACAGCTCTCAGATTGTAGCAATGTTCAAGGAGTTGAGCATTGGACAAAGGGTATTCATCTAATTTCAGATGGCTCTCAGTACTTTTATCACATACAAAATAAACCAGATGTGGACAACTAGCCACAGGCTCCTCGAGGACCCGTGGTCTCTACAGCAGAACACGGGGAAGGGAGACTGGGAGTCTTTAGTGGACGCTGCACCCAATTCCCCACGTCTGCATAGGTTCTGTGTGGTGCAGATAAGGTGCCCTGACACCGCCAAGGTCGGCCCACTCGTGCGTGGCTGACTGGGCAGGGACGACGGGCGGGGGTGGGAGGGCCGCAGTGGTGGAGTGAGGAGGTAGGTGGAGCGGAGGCAGTGGTGCATTGTGGGTAGGCCGGCAAGGAGTGGGGTGCAGATCAGGAGAGGGGCGGGGGAACGCAGCAGAAGATCATGACGACGCTTCCGCTGAGCTGTATGTGGTGTGCATTATTGATGGTAGAGATTAGTACACTTTGAAGTGTGTGGGGGAGAAAACAGGAGAGCGAGAGAGAGAGAGAGAGAGAGAGAGAGAGAGAGAGAGAGAGGATAACAGGCATGAGGGTTGGAGGGTATCCAAGTGAATGTCATTGTCTTTGTGGTTTGCGGGGTGGGGGGGAGGGCTTGTCAGCCACAAGGAAGTGTGTGTGTGTGGGGGGGGGGGGGGGGGGGGGGGGGGTGAGGCCAAGGAGGAGGAGACTGATACATCACAGCAGCAGTCAGGGCCTCCTAAAATACAATACCTGTTCTCCTCATTTCCAAGACCACGGAAGGAGAACGAGACACGGAAAAGAGAAAAACTAGCAGATATCTCATTCTGCTTGTAAGTGAAAGGAGAAGGGGGAGGATTCTCATTGTCGTGTAAGCGGCCACTCAGGCGTTTCCAGGGATCGCTTGCTGAGGTTTGCTTTTGCGGTTGTTGCGTTGAATGCCGGCCTGGCAGCGATGTAACTCAATGAGGCCCCCGCTGAAATGCTGCAGACACACTGATCCACACGGAGCAAGGTCACGGCTGCCCAGGCCCGCTGAGATACACGGTGTGTGTGTGTGTGCGCGTGTGTGTATAGAGAAGGGTCAAGGGCAGCCGGGAAAAGAGATGTAAAGAGAGATCCATCAACAGGGAGATTCCTGAGGTCAAAGGGCAGATTCCAGGCTTTACACACACACGCACACACACACACACACACACACACACACACACACACCCCGTCATACACACTTTCTCGTGAGCCCTAAAAATAAAGGCCACCCAACAAGCTAGCCAGACTCAGCTAATAGGTTGAGTTTATAAGCGTGCAGCCTCGCCCCTCCGTCTGCAGTGCCGTTTGTTTACATACCTCTTCAATCTCAGAGGGTGACGAAGCCCAGGATAAACCCCCCCCCCCCCCCCCCCCCCCCCAGCCCCCAAGCCTGGGAGACACGCAGCAGAGAGTTGACCCTTCACTCCCATGTTAACCACTTTCCAAGACCAGCCACGACAACGGCGTTCCCTGCATGTTTAAACCCGGGTTGGTCCATGAACCCACTGAGCTGGCCCTGCCAATCAGAGTGCCCCCGGCTGACTGGACAAGACGATACTGCGCACGGCAAGCGGTGCACGCAGACACACACACATGCAGAAAAACCCTAACTGTCAACAGCAGGACAACAGCAGCATGCTTCTGCGCTGCTTGATTTGTCTTCTCTGCAGTCTTTCACTCATCCTTATATCACTCCCATCCATCTCTCCCTCTCTCTCTCTGTCTGTCTGTCTTTCTACATACTTCCAATGTCTCTCTCTTTCTCTCGCTCTCTCTCTCTTTCCAACCTTTCACACCCTGTGAAGTGTGATTGTATAAGGTGATGTGTGTGGTTGTGGAAGGCGTGTGGCTTTGCTTTGGGGATATTCAGACCTAGATTTCACTGTTGGCCCACACAGTGAAACACACACACACAGTCTTACACACAGTCTGATAAACACAGACAGTGACAAAGACAAGAAAATGTAGGGAACCATAGGCCCTACAATACCATTACATGCACACATAATGTCTATATAAATGCAATTGTTTTTTTTTTAATGCAAATTAAGCCCTTAAATCGACTGAATTGAATTTAGTTCAGAGAGAGACAGAGACAGAGAGAGAGAGAGAGAGAGACAAACAAATATCAGGCAATCAGAGAGGAAAGGAGAAGGAAATAATTTTTTTTTAATCAATCTTAAACATCTACTCAAAAACATGCACGTAAGGACCTGGTTAATGTCTATGTTTTGAAGCAAACTGGTCCCTACTAATTAAAAAAGGAAATGTTTGTGTTATGCTCCTGTAATGCTGATGCGGAGTGCCCATCATGTAGTGATGTGCGATGACCTTTCAATTCCCTTTCCCCCAACTCTCACTTCCACAGTGACAGCCCCGCACCTGCTTCTCTGAGAGACAAGAGAGACAGAGAGAGAGATAGAGAGAGAGAGAGAGAGAAAGAGAGAGAGAGAGAGAGAGAGAGAGAGAGAGAGAGAGAGAGAGAGATACAGATAGAGAGAGAATGGAGCTGGAGAGGATGGAAGACAAAGGTTGTTGGAGGATCATCATGTTTATGTCAGGTACTCTCTGACAGCTAGACCGCCAACCGTTCCGCCAGATTCGCCGCAACGCACAGCATTTCCATAGCGATCATTTCCTGTCTCCCCGCGGGGCTGGCAGGTGAAAACACGGAGGCATTAATACAGCCGCTGCATTGTCGTATCAATGGGCTAACTTCTGTCAGCCTCTGTCAGAAGCTTTATGCAAAGAGAATATAATGTATAATTGTGAATTGAATGCACACGCCTGGTCTCACAGTCAGTGGTTGAAAAGCAAACAGAATTGTTAACCATTCATCATCATGTATGTGTTGCGCACACAAATGGCCCAACTAGAACCACAACTACAAAAAAGGCTACAGACACCAAGAAGTCAGCTGGGTGCCAATTAATTCGCCGCTCTGTAAGTACACTGTGTTTAAGCCTGCTGCGAGATCGTAGTGAGCCTTCTCGTAAATTACAGTGCTGTGAGAAAGATTTCCACCAGCATTAAGACAGCCAACGATTTCCTTTGAAACTAATCTCAGGGCAGAGGTGGGATTGTCAAGTCAAGCTGCAGCCATAAGCCAGACAGCGCTGTAGACCGCCTTAAAAACCCTGCACCCACCACCACCAGCTGCCCGGCCCTCCCCATCTGTCCACAAGGCAGGGTTTTTTTTGCACAGAGTCAGCCCAGTCCCGGCTGCCCCTTGCCACGGCTGCTCCTCAGAGCGGCTGCTTCTCAGGTAATCCTACTTAATACCACCGGCACTGCATACACCACAAGCATTAGATGCTGAGAGAGCCAACAAATAAATAAATAAACACGAAAATACTGCCACACACACATCCACATATCCAGAGGATAAGACCACATCATCTCTCTCTCTCTCTCTCTCTCTCTCTCTCTCTCTCTCTCTCTCTGTTTGTCTCTGCTTTTAGCCTAGCTCTAAAGCTGCCAACCCAGGCTCAGACGAAACACATCTGTCCCACCTCCGCCACCTCCTTCTTCTTTATAATAACCTCAGCGGGAGCATGATTCATAAAAACTAATAGCCAACCCTTCCTCAACGGCAGCAAGAATTTCCTTTGGGTCCTGAGACTCAGACGTCTGGGTCACCCCCCACCCCCCCCGCCCCCACAACTCCATCCTTCACTAGCTGACCTCTCTGCACCACCTCTGTCGGTTACCCCACCTCCTAAGCGGCTGATGTTGTTGCTAATAACTCCCACCTCTCCGGACTACACCGCGGGCCCTCCGGTGTGATTGTACAGCCGGCCGCGCCCCCATGAGCCCTGCATCGCCCGCAGAAACACTGCTCTCCTTCGCCCTCTTTGTGCTCCCTGACGGCGTCTGGTGGAGGAGAAGGAGGAAGAGGAGGAGGAGGAGGAGGAGGGAGGGGCTGTGGAGGGAGGTACTGCACGAGTCCCAGCCTCCACACTACAGATGTGAGTTATTTTGTTGATTTCTTTTTATCCCTTTTGGCCCACAAATTGATTGTGAAACCTCCTTTTCCACCCCTCCTCCTTTCAGCCACAGCGGACCTCCTGGGATGTCGTGCTTCCATTTTTATGTGTGTGTGTGTGTGTGTGTGTGTGCACAGTTAATGTGGGTGCACAGTTAACGCGCGTGTGTGTGTGTGTGCACAGTTAACGCGCATGTGTGTGTGTGCACAGTTAATGTGTGTGTGTGCGTGCGTGTGTGCGTGTGTGTGTGTGACGCCCTTAAGCACTTCCCCGCCGCCCCTCCGTCCACCATTCCCCCAAACACACCACCACCACGTCCTCCAAATACAACACATTCCCCACCTCCTCCCCTTCCACCACAGATTGATTGAAGGGGTGGGGGGCCCTCAATCAATCGGATCCCAAAAGCACAAAAAGCCCATCCTCCGCCCAGAGACGGGGTTATGAGAGCAGTTCCGGGGTCCAGGGCTGCGGGTGCCCACCAGCGACCGGGAACTCTTTGTCTCCACACCTGGCTCTGGCCCCACCCCCTCTCCTCCCTCCCTCCCTTCCTCTAATCTCCCTAATTGTCCCCCCATTAATTATTCAGCCCTCGTGGCTCTGGCAAGGAATATGAGTATGAATATGAATTTGAAAACGAGACAATTATACACCTGCCTCGCACCACTTCAATTAGCAGCCAAATTGGGATTTCAGATGAAGACACAGGAACAAGAATGTGTGGTGTGTGCGCGCGTGTGTGTTAGTGTGTGTGTGTGTGTGCGAACGTACGTGTGTGAGTGTGCGCATGCGTGTGTGTGTGTGTGTGTGTGTGTGTGTGTGTGCGTGTGTGAACAGAGGGTAAGGGGAGCGATAAGCCAGAACTCGAATCACCCTGGAATACTGATGTGGCCCCACAACCCTCTTTACCCCTCCCCCCCCCTGACGGGTGGGGTACTGACGGAGATGTAGCCGTCAGGCGGCCGTTCAACCGTTGGGTGGAGGAGGAGGAGAACCACCGCCCCCCCCCCCCCCCCCCCCCCACACCCCCCCCTCAGGGGAGTTCACCCGCCTCGAACTTCTACCTTCAAAAAAAAAAAAAAACCCTGTTTCTTTATGATAATGGACAGGATCAAGAGGTTGTTGGTGGCCATCCCATAATGTGTGACGCGCTGCGGTGACCCACCACCCTTCACCAGGCGAGTGCCTCTTCATTCACTCCGTAGGTCGGCCCTCCGGGGTCAACAGCCCGGCGTAATTATGCATTTAAACGCCCGCTTCCCCTGATTTTTCTGAACGGCAGACTAGTAGTAGTAGTGGTGTCCTCGGACAGAAAACACACAGAACGTGAACCTCAGTGATGGGGGGAAAAAAAAAAGCTGGGAGCGCTTTGAGGACAACACTGTGAGTCTGGGTGATCAAACCGCCGTCGCACTCTCTCGGCTTCACTAAAACATTTACCGTTTATCAATATCATTTGTCAAAATGACTTCCTCGTACAGATTCTGCAAGAGGGCGTTCTGCGTGCCTGCCAGGAATGTAAACAATAGCGCCATAGCGCTGGTCTTTTAGAATCAATGTGCTTCCGTCGGTACGGAGACCGAAAATGCAGAGTCCGCGCACCGAGCGTTTTTGACAAATGATATTCACGACAGATGTTTTTAGCGACGCCAGAGAGAGAGGGTTACGACGGTTTGTCCACCCAGACCGCTATAATCCTGAACGACGTGCACACACACACACACACACACGTAAAAGTTGGCCCCACACAGACAGGGTTCTCCACCAGTGCTGTGGGGGAGCCCTGGTGGGCCTTAAGGACAGACGAGGTGTGCCGTGACATTAAGTGGGATTTAATCCATCTTCTTCCAGTAGGTTAATAATAAAATGAGCACTATTTATGATTATCTATATTATTGATTTATTGATCCATCTAAAGCTCTTGCTACATTCCAGCTCACATTCTATTTTTATGATGATGATGATGCCTGTGTGTGAAACATTGTAAGAATTGCTACTAAACTAGCTGGTGTATATACTACCCTTGTTATAAAGTGTGTGCTATTTATCATGCCGTACGACTGTAGGTTGGAGGGCCTTGACTGTGTGGATGGGACCGTGGTGGGCCTTAGCCCCACAACGTTCAGGAACCACCGGGCCTTCGTAGACTATATGATTCAGCAGCATCCACAGTGACTCACCAGGAATATTCTCTCCAACTGGTCCTGGATGTCCTTCATCCCAGGAAAGGCTGCCACTCCCTGGATCATCTCGATGAAGATGCAGCCCACACCCCTGGAGACACAGACACAAGAGCAGGTGTGAAGAAAAGAACCAACGGATCGAAGAAGCGGACTAACAAATGACTATCGGCTCCTTAGCGGAAAATACACAATGTTCTCTCAGCCATCCCCTCTCCGGACTACTGCTTTGTAAACCGGATACTTTCCGAGGCGATGATAGGAAAGTGTAAGAAAAGAAAAAAGAGTTGTTTCTTTCCACATGAGTGAATCGGTGCAAAAGGTGTGAGTGTCTGGGGTCACGGCAGGTTCACCGTGGCTCACCGCTGAGGAAGCTGCTGAACCAAACCGAGAGTAAGAAAGGAAGAAAAGACAGAGACAGAGAGAGAGAGAGAGAGAGAGAGAGAGAGGCACAGGGGGGAGTGACGGAGGGAGTTGGCTGGAGGTGTCCAGGAGAGAGGAAGGGGGCTTGGCGTGGGCGCGTGTGCAGGATGGGTGTGTGTGTGTGTGTGTGTGTGTGTGTAAACTGTTGTCAGAGCTCGTTTGTCAGAGAGCTATTGTTTCGTGACAGGTTCACTTTGCAGCCCAGTGCACAGCGCTGGGCCGTGGCTCTCAGTGCCGCGGCTACGGGTGACGGACCGCGGGCCACGCACGGATGGAGAGACGGAGCGGGTCAGACACGGAGCAAGAGGCGGTGCCGGTGGAGAGGAATGGGGACCGAGAGACAGAGGGAGAGAGGGAGAGAGAGAGTGAAGGCAAAGAGGTAAAGAGAGAGAGAGACACTCGTAGAGGCTTACGTATAGAGCGAGAGAGAGAGAGAGAGAGAGAGAGAGAGAGACGGCAAAGAGGTAGAGAGAGAGAGAGACACTCGTAGAGGCATACGGAGAGAGAGAGAGAGAGAGAGAGAGAGAGAGAGAGAGAGAGAGAGAGAGAGAGAGAGACACTCGTAGAGGCATACGGAGAGAAAGAGAGAGAGAGAGAGAGAGAGAGAGAGAGAGAGAGAGAGAGAGAGAGAGAGAGAGAGAAGGGGGAGGGGGAGCAAAGAGAGAGGGGGAGGGGGAGCAAAGAGAGAGGGGGAGTGGGAGAGACATTCACAGCATGCTAAGATTCATTTTGGCTGGGGTATAACCTCATCCATCTCCATAAGCCTCCTATAGGAGCCCAGGAGCTCCAGCACTCCTATTGGAGCTCACAGAATGGCCTTAGTGGGGTGTGCCAGAGTGCATGGAGTGCACGGTGAAAGCAAAGACAACAACTTAATCCATGGGAAAAATATATAGAATATCTGCTAGATGCTTTGTATTGGCTCTAACATTGAGCCACTATAAAGTATAATATAAAGAACTACATTGATGGTTGAAATATTAAATGGAGGACAGCCCTGGAATGCTTCATGGACTGGTACTATACAAATGTAAAGAGAGCATACACCCCCCTCAACATAAGAGCAGTAATTCAGGTTGGTTGTGTCTATATATATATTTCTGCCTCACTGTTCATCATAAATCATTCATCATTCCTTTATATTCTATTCTGATTTCAATCCATTGTTTCATTAATAATATCCACTAGTCCTTTGTGCGTGTGAGTGTGCATGTGCGTTTGTGTGTGCGAAAATACTCTGATATTTTATTCACATCAAGGTTAAATATACGCCACACATGTTCCTGGCAGCGGGGCGTCCCCTCCCATGGGCGCTGGTTAAGTACCGTGAACCCGCAGCACGCTCATGCGCTCCACTCACACATTAACTCAGGGCTGTTTAAGTGAACCATTCATTATTTAATGTATTCTGAGGTTAAATGATTCATTGTTTGTTCTGATCGATGGCTGGGCCATCAGATAGCGCTTTGTCTTATTGTCTTCTGCGGCTGGACGTTTCAATTTATTTTTTGGCTTCCATTAACATTATGACCAGTCAAAGGCAGAAAAGTACTAAATTGAACCTCAGAATGGTAATGATGCTTTGTGCAGCTTTCTGCCCGCTTGTGAGTTACTTGAAATTCACGAGCGGATATATCTACAAAAAAGGCAAGACAAAGGAAATAAAGTGCCAAGTTGACAATACTATTGCCTGTAAACTAAATACTAGGATTATTAGTGGAATAAAGAAACACAACAACCAATTGACATTAGGCCACTTGCTCCAAAACAGTTGTGTGAGCGCATAGATAAATCCCTGTATAAATAAAACAAAAGATCGATAGCGTGTGAGGAAAAACAATAACGTAAGAAACACAATGGGCAAATAAATACATAGTGTTTCCTCATGTTCTGTGGCTGAGAGGCTGAGCCTCTTGTGTTCTGTACGGGGGCGGTCCAGTGCGGAGCAGGACACAGAGAGAGTAGACAGGCTCTGGTGGTCCCGGATGCGGCCTATTAGCTGAATGTATTACCTTCTCCTCACAGAGCCCGGGCCGGCAGACCACTCACACCTAGAGGGTAAGTGCACTCCTCCTCTGAGTCACAAGAGAGAAACGGCACACTACGTCCTGACGAGGGGGGAAGGGCCGCTGTGTGTGTGTGTGTGTGTGTGGTGTGTGTGTGTGTGTGTGTGTGTGTGTGTGTGCGCGTGCGTGCCTGTGTGTGTGTGTACGTGCGTGTCCGGGGAGTGTTTTCAGTGTGTATTCTTCTGAGCATTTGCCACTTATCCACCTGCTTATAAAAACACTCATCTGACCCCCCCGCCCCCACCCCCCCGCCCCCACTCCCCCAACTTCTGATCTTTAATTGGCCGCGGTGGGAAGCAGATGGGGTCCTCGTAGCGGGGGACTGCCCGTCCGCTGCCTGTCTTGAGATAGATGTGAACACGGCTCATACCCAGGAGGGAGGAGGGCTCTGATAAGATCCAGCCCAGCCCACCTCCCTCCGACCTCACCCCACAAGCCCCCCCCCCCCCCCCCCCCCCCCCACCCCCCCCCACACACACACCCACCGCCTCCAGACACACACACACACATCGCCTGCCTCCAGAGCTCTCTGGCTCCATTTCAACGCACCTGAGCCGTCGCTGCGCGCCTGAAAGGGGGAATTGACGTGCAGGGGAAGGCCGCGTACAGGGGCCTGATCTGAAGACAACGGCCCTGGACACGTTAAACCCCGGGGATTGATCAGTGATGTCGTCTTATGAGCCTCTGTTGGTGACTGGGGAGGAGGAGGAGGAGGAGGAGACTGAGGAATATGAGCAGGAGGAGCAGGAGGAGCAGGAGGAGCAGGAGGAGCAGG
>NC_140278.1:8964151-8969151 GCF_964030765.1 Micromesistius poutassou
CCCCCCCCCCCCCCCCGGGGAGTTCACCCGCCTCGAACTTCTACCTTCAAAAAAAAAAAAAAAACCCTGTTTCTTTATGATAATGGACAGGATCAAGAGGTTGTTGGTGGCCATCCCATAATGTGTGACGCGCTGCGGTGACCCACCGCCCTTCACCAGGCGAGTGCCTCTTCATTCACTCCGTAGGTCGGCCCTCCGGGGTCAACAGCCCGGCGTAATTATGCATTTAAACGCCCGCTTCCCCTGATTTTTCTGAACGGCAGACTAGTAGTAGTAGTGGTGTCCTCGGACAGAAAACACACAGAACGTGAACCTCAGTGATGGGGGGAAAAAAAAGCTGGGAGCGCTTTGAGGACAACACTGTGAGTCTGGGTGATCAAACCGCCGTCGCACTCTCTCGGCTTCACTAAAACATTTACCGTTTATCAATATCATTTGTCAAAATGACTTCCTCGTACAGATTCTGCAAGAGGGCGTTCTGCGTGCCTGCCAGGAATGTAAACAATAGCGCCATAGCGCTGGTCTTTTAGAATCAATGTGCTTCCGTCGGTACGGAGACCGAAAATGCAGAGTCCGCGCACCGAGCGTTTTTGACAAATGATATTCACGACAGATGTTTTTAGCGACGCCAGAGAGAGGGTTACGACGGTTTGTCCACCCAGACCGCTATAATCCTGAACGACGTGCACACACACACACACACACGTAAAAGTTGGCCCCACACAGACAGGGTTCTCCACCAGTGCTGTGGGGGAGCCCTGGTGGGCCTTAAGGAAAGACGAGGTGTGCCGTGACATTAAGTGGGATTTAATCCATCTTCTTCCAGTAGGTGAATAATAAAATGAGCATTATTTATGATTCTCTATCTTATTGATTATTGATCCATCTAAAGCTCTTGCTACATTCCAGCTCACATTCTATTTTTATGATGATGATGATGCCTGTGTGTGAAATATTGTAAGAATTGCTACTAAACTAGCTGGTGTATATACTACCCTTGTTATAAAGTGTGTGCTATTTATCATGCCGTACGACTGTAGGTTGGAGGGCCTTGACTGTGTGGATGGGACCGTGGTGGCCTTAGCCCCACAACGTTCAGGAACCACCGGGCCTTCGTAGACTATATGATTCAGCAGCATCCACAGTGACTCACCAGGAATATTCTCTCCAACTGGTCCTGGATGTCCTTCATCCAGGAAAGGCTGCCACTCCCTGGATCATCTCGATGAAGATGCAGCCCACACCCCTGGAGACACAGACACAAGAGCAGGTGTGAAGAAAAGAACCAACGGATCGAAGAAGCGGACTAACAAATGACTATCGGCTCCTTAGCGGAAAATACACAATGTTCTCTCAGCCATCCCCTCTCCGGACTACTGCTTTGTAAACCGGATACTTTCCGAGGCGATGATAGGAAAGTGTAAGAAAAGAAAAAAGAGTTGTTTCTTTCCACATGAGTGAATCGGTGCAAAAGGTGTGAGTGTCTGGGGTCACGGCAGGTTCACCGTGGCTCACCGCTGAGGAAGCTGCTGAACCAAACCGAGAGTAAGAAAGGAAGAAAAGACAGAGACAGAGAGAGAGAGAGAGAGAGAGAGAGAGAGGCACAGGGGGGAGTGACGGAGGGAGTTGGCTGGAGGTGTCCAGGAGAGAGGAAGGGGGGCTTGGCGTGGGCACGTGTGCAGGATGGGTGTGTGTGTGTGTGTGTGTGTAAACTGTTGTCAGAGCTCGTTTGTCAGAGAGCTATTGTTTCGTGACAGGTTCACTTTGCAGCCCAGTGCACAGCACTGGGCCGTGGCTCTCAGTGCCGCGGCTACGGGTGACGGACCGTGGGCCACGCACGGATGGAGAGACGGAGCGGGTCAGACACGGAGCAAGAGGCGGTGCCGGTGGAGAGGAATGGGGACCGAGAGACAGAGGGAGAGAGGGAGAGAGAGAGTGAAGGCAAAGAGGTAAAGAGAGAGAGAGACACTCGTAGAGGCTTACGTATAGAGAGAGAGAGAGAGAGAGAGAGAGAGACGGCAAAGAGGTAGAGAGAGAGAGAGACACTCGTAGAGGCATACGGAGAGAGAGAGAGAGAGACAGAGAGAGAGAGAGAGAGAGAGAGAGAGACACTCGTAGAGGCATACGGAGAGAAAGAGAGAGAGAGAGAGAGAGAGAGAGAGAGAGAGAGAGAGAGAGAGAGAGAGAGAGAGAAAGAGAGAGAGAAGGGGGAGGGGGAGCAAAGAGAGAGGGGGAGGGGGAGCAAAGAGAGAGGGGGAGTGGGAGAGACATTCACAGCATGCTAAGATTCATTTTGGCTGGGGTATAACCTCATCCATCTCCATAAGCCTCCTATAGGAGCCCAGGAGCTCCAGCACTCCTATTGGAGCTCACAGAATGGCCTTAGTGGGGTGTGCCAGAGTGCATGGAGTGCACGGTGAAAGCAAAGACAACAACTTAATCCATGGGAAAAATATATAGAATATCTGCTAGATGCTTTGTATTGGCTCTAACATTGAGCCACTATAAAGTATAATATAAAGAACTACATTGATGGTTGAAATATTAAATGGAGGACAGCCCTGGAATGCTTCATGGACTGGTACTATACAAATGTAAAGAGAGCATACACCCCCCTCAACATAAGAGCAGTAATTCAAGTTGGTTGTGTCTAAATATATATTTCTGCCTCACTGTTCATCATAAATCATTCATCATTCCTTTATATTCTATTCTGATTTCAATCCATTGTTTCATTAATAATATCCACTAGTCCTTTGTGCGTGTGAGTGTGCATGTGCGTTTGTGTGTGCGAAAATACTCTGATATTTTATTCACATCAAGGTTAAATATACGCCACACATGTTCCTGGCAGCGGGGCGTCCCCTCCCATGGGCGCTGGTTAAGTACCGTGAACCCGCAGCACGCTCATGCGCTCCACTCACACATTAACTCAGGGCTGTTTAAGTGAACCATTCATTATTTAATGTATTCTGAGGTTAAATGATTCATTGTTTGTTCTGATCGATGGCTGGGCCATCAGATAGCGCTTTGTCTTATTGTCTTCTGCGGCTGGACGTTTCAATTTATTTTTTTGGTTTCCATTAACATTATGACCAGTCAAAGGCAGAAAAGTACTAAATGAACCTCAGAATGGTAATGATGCTTTGTGCAGCTTTCTGCCCGCTTGTGAGTTACTTGAAATTCACGAGCGGATATATCTACAAAAAAGGCAAGACAAAGGAAATAAAGTGCCAAGTTGACAATACTATTGCCTGTAAACTAAATACTAGGATTATTAGTGGAAATAAAGAAACACAACAACCAATTGACATTAGGCCACTGGCTCCAAAACAGTTGTGTGAGCGCATAGATAAATCCCTGTATAAATAAAACAAAAGATCGATAGCGTGTGAGGAAAAAACAATAACGTAAGAAACACAATGGGCAAATAAATACATAGTGTTTCCTCATGTTCTGTGGCTGAGAGGCTGAGCCTCTTGTGTTCTGTACGGGGCGGTCCAGTGCGGAGCAGGACACAGAGAGAGTAGACAGGCTCTGGTGGTCCCCGGATGCGGCCTATTAGCTGAATGTATTACCTTCTCCTCACAGAGCCCGGGCCGGCAGACCACTCACACCTAGAGGGTAAGTGCACTCCTCCTCTGAGTCACAAGAGAGGAAACGGCACACTACGTCCTGACGAGGGGGGAAGGGCCGCTGTGTGTGTGTGTGTGTGTGTGTGTGTGTGTGTGTGTGTGTGTGTGTGTGTGTGCGCGTGCGTGCCTGTGTGTGTGTGTACGTGCGTGTCCGGGGAGTGTTTTCAGTGTGTATTCTTCTGAGCATTTGCCACTTATCCACCTGCTTATAAAAAACAACTCATCTGACCCCCCCCGCCCCCACCCCCCCGCCCCCACTCCCCCAACTTCTGATCTTTAATTGGCCGCGGTGGGAAGCAGATGGGGTCCTCGTAGCGGGGGACTGCCCGTCCGCTGCCTGTCTTGAGATAGATGTGAACACGGCTCATACCCAGGTGGGAGGAGGGCTCTGATAAGAACCAGCCCAGCCCACCTCCCTCCGACCTCACCCACAAGCCCCCCCCCCCCCCCCCCCACACACACACCCACCGCCTCCAGACACACACACACACACGCCCTGCCTCCAGAGCTCTCTGGCTCCATTTCAACGCACCCTGAGCCGTCGCTGCGCGCCTGAAAGGGGGAATGCCGTGCAGGGGAAGGCCGCGTACAGGGGCCTGATCTGAAGACAACGGCCCTGGACACGTTAACCCCGGGGATTGATCAGTGATGTCGTCTTATGAGCTCTGTTGGTGACTGGGGAGGAGGAGGAGGAGGAGGAGACTGAGGAATATGAGCAGGAGGAGCAGGAGGAGCAGGAGGAGCAGGAGGAGCAGGAGGAGCAGGAGGGGGAGTAGGCAGACGCAATGCGGCGCCATTAATAGGTGAACACACCCTGCAGCCTGGAGCAAACACCGATCGCAGGACAAGGCTGCAGATGTATGCTTAAGTCCTGCATGAGCAGCACTATGCTACTGTAGAAGGGGGGGGGCGGCTCGAAGGGGCGGAGGGCAGGGTGTGTGTGCGTGTGTGTGTGCGTGCGTGTGCGAGTGTGTTTGTGTTTGTGTGTGTGCTCGGGAGGGCATACCCACCACATGTCGAGGCAGGTGGAGTAGTCGGTGGAGCCCAGGAGGACGTCTGGGGGTCGGTACCACAGGGTCACCACCTCGTTGGAGTACGTGTGGCTCGGGACGGACTTGGCCCTGGCAAGACCTGGGGGGACACACACGCACGCACGCACACACACGCACGCACACGCCCACACACACACACACACACACACAAGGGAGAAAGCCTTATGTTAGCAATCGTTATCATTGAATGACCTTCAGCGGTGCTCACAGCAAGTGTAATGCACTCTGGGAAAACAAGGTGAACAGCTTACCTGACTGACAAGGCTTTAAATGGAGCATTGTTTTTTTTTTGTACCGACTACCCCGCATGTGT
>NC_140278.1:8974151-9074151 GCF_964030765.1 Micromesistius poutassou
ATGCTGCTGGGTCCGGGGGGCCGGCACTGCGCATGGCAACAGCTGTCTGAGGCTGACCATGACCCACCTCTCAAGAAACACAGAGCTGCCCCGCTCGTGCGTGTATGTGTGTGTGTGTTTGGAAAGCCGCGTGTTTGTGTGTGTGTGTGTGTGTGTGTGTGTGTGTGTGTGTGTGTGTGTGTGAGGGTCGGTGTGAGCGTCGGCCCCGGATGCTGTGTGTGTGTGTATCTGTGTGTATTTGTGTGTGTGTGTGTGTGTGTGTGTGTGTGTGTGTGTGTGTGTGTGTGTGTGTGTGTGTGTGTGTGTGAGAACGTGTGTGTGTGTCTGGGAGGCTGTGTCTTTGTCTAGGAAGCAGTGTGTGTGTGTGTGTGTGTGTGTGTCTGGGAGGCTGTGGGTGAGTAGTGTGTGTGTGTGATAGGCCATTGGTCTGAGAGAAAGGGGAAGAAAGCAACAGAGCAGCCTTTACTGCTGCCACACGCAATACAAATGAATGAATGAAGAGTGGATTCACGGGCCGCCAACTCCGTGTGAACTTCCACCTTGTGTTCTTGTGCGGGTCTGGTGAGAACAAATAATGATGAATGAATGTGTGAGATGGGCAGCGTAAAATATAGTGGGCCACACAACAGACTGAGATGGTCCAGATCCTCCACGGACAGACAGAGCCAGGACCGGCACCATGAAGTAGGCCTGGCGATAAATTGTCCCAGAAATGATTGCGATAAGCGATAATATTGTCGTTTTGAGACCATTTTCAACTAATATAATGATAATGGCATAATAATGCAAGTATAACCTTTCAAAGATCAATAAACTGTAATTGCTAAAGAATATTTAACACTGGAACTGGCAGACATTTTAAATATCCAAAATAAATAAACAAAACAACCAAAAACAATAAATAAAATTGAAATAAAACTACATGAAGCGAACTACAACTGTCAGTGAGTGCGCACCATTTCAACTGTCCTGTTTGTACTTAGTATGTCGACTAAACGCCCCAGTGATTGTGGACTGAAGACGTCCCATAATCTGTTGTATTTTTTTTTTGCAGCTGGGAAAACTGCATCGGATGATTATGCTTTAGGTGCAGATGCATGTTTGTTGTATTGGCACGTTTAGTTTCTACCGTTTTACAACAAATATACCGGCTCGCACAGGTTAAGTGGTTCACCACGGTCATTCGGTTTGAACCCGAAGTGCTCCCACACGGCAGCTGTCGCGTTCGGCTTTGAAACCAATTCCATCTTTGTCTTTCATTCCTCAAAATCTCAACTAGTGTTTTCTCTGGCTTGCTACTCCTCACGGGGCTCTCATGCTGCACTCTGGCAGAGAATGTCTAGGAAGACACGCGGAAGACGGGCGTATAGACGGGCTCTGACTCTGTGTAACGCCAGGGCTCCGCCTCCCCACACAGAGAGCATGCGGCTGACCAGTGACTGACACGACTCGAGGGTTAACTCCTCATTATGCCAAGGAAGCGAGAGGGGTCTGTCGAGACCGATGCTCCGGAGTGAAAACTCTTGTCATCCAGTCTCTTTGCTAGAAAGAGACTTTTTAAAAAAAAAGCTTATTTATCGCAGACGGCAAAATTATCGTCTCATTTAAATTTATCGTGCGATTAATTGATTTATTGCTTATCGCAACAGGCCTACCATGAAGCAAAACACATGCACACGCACATGCACACACACACGCACACGCACACACACACACACACACACACACACACACACTCACACACATACACACACAGAGACTTTCATCTCATAAATATACAAGAAGATGTCAGTGGCAATGTGTCCAGCGACTGACACAGAGACAGCCACCTCGTATCCCCTCAGCCGGGATCTGTACCCTGGGGAACCTGCATGTCCTGTACTCTCTCTGCCACATGAACACACACAACACACTCTGCTGCGCTGCTGCCACATTCAGAGCCCCTCAGTCAACAACCAACCTGCCCCCTCTGGCTAATGCTGGGCTTAGTGGCTGCCTGTTTGTGTGCCTGTTTGTATAGGTCAGTGATAGACTAGGTAGGCATTTGTGTGTGTCTGTGTGTGTGTGTGTGTGTTGGATGCATATGTTTGATGTGTGTGTGTGTTTTGTATAAGTGTAGGGTCTGTGTGTATGTGTGCGTGTATGTGTGTATCTGGTGTGTGTTGGATGTGTGTGTGTGTGTGTGTGCTGGTCTGTTTATTTGTTTGATGTATGTCTATGTATGTGTATGTGTGCAAATCAGGTCTTGTGTGTGTGGATGTGTGTGTTAATATGTGTGTGTGTGTGTTTTGAATTAATGTTCATGTACGTGTGATTTTTCTGTCTGTACTAATATTCTGCTCAGTAATAATAATAAATCCAATATTCTGCTCAGTAATAATATTAAACCAAATATTCTGCTGAGTAATAGGTAGTAATATTCTGCTCAGTAAAAATATAAGTGGAAATATTCTGCTCAATAATAACATCAGTATTCATATTTTCCTCTGTAATAAAAATACCAAATAATCTGCTCAGTCAATCATGTCTCACCTCTAATAAATGCTTCCTGTTATTAATGAAGAACGCCTTCACCATGCATGAGTGGGTGAGACACAGGGCCCAGAGTGGGTGAGACACCACGGGGCCCAGAGTGGGTGAGACACCACGGGGCCCAGAGTGGGTGAGACACCACAGGGACAGAGTGGGTGAGACACCACGGGGCCCAGAGTGGGTGAGACACCACGGGGCCCAGAGTGGGTGAGACACTACGGGGACAGAGTGGGTGAGACACCACGGGGCCCAGAGTGGGTGAGACACAGGGCCCAGAGTGGGTGAGACACACAGGGACCAGAGTGGGTGAGACACCACGGGGACAGAGTGGGTGAGACACCACGGGGACAGAGTGGGTGAGACACCACGGGGACAGAGTGGGTGAGACACCACGGGGACAGAGTGGGTGAGACACCACGGGGACAGAGTGGGGTGAGACACAGGGCCCAGAGTGGGTGAGACACAGGGCCCAGAGTGGGTGAGACACAGGGCCCAGAGTGGGTGAGACACACAGGGACCAGAGTGGGTGAGACACCACGGGGACCAGAGTGGGGTGAGACACCACGGGACCAGAGTGGGGTGAGACACCACGGGGACCAGAGTGGGGTGAGACACCACGGGGACCAGAGTGGGGTGGGACAGCTCGGGGATGAGAGTGGGGTGAGACGAGGAGGAGGAAGCCAGATAGAGCGGGAGGTAGATTGGTGTTTATTCTAGTGTTTGTTTTGTGTGGCCCTCTACTGATTTCACGAGGCCCCCATCCGGCTGTACCAGGACGCTCGTCAGCCCCACGCAGCGTCGAGGGACTCACGCACGAGTCATCGCCGTGCACACTTACATGTACACACACGCACACACACAACCACACACACATATAATATGTATGTGTATGCAAGTGCATAAGGTGTGACAAAAGATAAGATGGACTTTATTAATCCCATGCGGGAAATTTGGGCATCACAGAAGGGAGTAGAGACAGTTATAGTTTCATAAAGAAAATGAAAAGCAATAAAACTGTTCTGCTAAAATATTTATACCGTAAAACTTTACAAAAAAAATTACAAGCCCAGGCATTTATTTGCTTAGACCTTTATCCATACCAGGGTTCTGTTAGGGCCTGGCCGGTAACTCCGGTCTCGGGAAAGCTCTTGCCAAAATAAAGGTAGCTGAATAAATAATGGCTTAATTCAAATTATTGACTTAGAGTTTTAGAGATTCGTTTATCCGTTTATGCAAGCATTTTACTGTAATGACTCCAATAAACGCTCAAAGTACTGTGGCTGAGGAGACCAGCGAACGGTGGCTTTTAAAGTCAATCAAATCGGCTCGCTTGACCACAGTCCACACAAACACACAAGAGCTTTCTCTTTTACCACTCAATTATTTGATCATGATTTTGGCTTTCACTCAACAGATTCGGTTGTCTATACATAACATGTTGGGATTAAACAGTAGAATAGTATAGCGAACGACAATGTCACCGCTGGGGGTCTATGGGATACCTGAGAGTGTCTTGGGGGGTATTTCTGTTGATGTTAGTTGGTGAGTCTAGTCTTTAAGATCTGATTTATTAGTCCTTTACTGCCATGCTTCCGATATTTCAAATGTTGCCTATAAAATGTTAAAAGGTTAATAAAACAAACATCAGACTACTCCTCTGTTGCGGTACAAACATTCATGGTGCCAGTTTCTAAAAGACGCCCACATTAACTTTTTGTAAAACATGTGGCTGCACCAGGTCACTAAAGAGGGACTCAGCTTATAATTACATTTTCTTATTGTGCATATAAATACACAATAAAAACCTCTGAATTTCGTACATAAACCCAGGTACATAAAGTGATCGACGGTGATCTACGCTGTGATCGCAAAGGCCCGCTAATTGACCCCCCCACTCACCAAAGTCAGCCAGCTTCAGCTCCCCGGTGTCGCTGATGAGCAGGTTCTGGGGCTTGAGGTCTCGGTGCAGGATGTACCTCTGGTGGATGTAGGACAGCCCTCGCAGGAGCTGGTACAGGAAGAGCTGCAACGAGAACCACAGCACAAACCAAGCGGTCCGATGAGGGTCAAGCTTCAGGACTCTTCATCTGCAGTCGGATCTGACCTTTACAGAGATCTTCCATACATTCGACCTTTAGGGCATTTAGCAGACGCTTTTTTTCCAAAGCGACTTGCAATAAATACATTTGTCAGAAAAAAGAGATATAAGAGATACAATATATCGGTCGGTACAGTTAAGACATTCATAGAAACAAGTGCTGAGAATTTACGATTGCTAGGTTAACCCAATCCCCCGTATACAACAAAGATAGCTAGGATAAGATGCTACACAATGCTAAGTGCATACATTAAGTGCCAAGACGTACAACATACAATAAGTGCATAATAGGGGTGTTTTTAGGAGAGTAAGGGAGGTGAAGGGTTGGTGGGGGGTAAGGGAGCAGGCTACGCAGATTCCAGGTGAACTCTGAACAGAGTCTCTTGTGGAAGCTGTTGAGCCATCCATACATTTGACATTTTGGGGAAAAATACAACTTTGCGTTTCTATGATAAAGGGGTTACGATGGAATGTTTGGAGTCATACCAAGCTTCTCTCTGATTGGACAATAACTGTTTATCTCCGGTCAACTGCGCCTGTGGGCGCCTGTCTGCAGAGCTATCCGTCATCAGGGCAGGGTGATGTCTTTAGGGCAGTGCACCTGTGTACGCGCCCCGGGGTCATTTGCATTTAGCGCAGCAGCAAACAAAGCACACACATAAAGAAAACAGTCCATCAACGCAGAGGAAAATCGTTTTTCTTCAATTGGGACTATTGACAGGACATCAGAGGGATAACCTTCATCTTGGCAGCCATCTGATCACGTGCATCAATTACAGACATCGACCACCTTATTGACAGGTTAGGGATCCATTCATTACAAGGCTGTTAATTTTTAACTATTGTCCCATTGTTGATGTCCTTTGTGCAGTCACTTTATAGTACACTAAACCATATGATTGAGATTTCTATTGCATTAAGCAATCTTTTTAAAATGAAATATTTACCAATAAAAAAAGTTTTCATATAAAGTGGAAATACAATATTTGTCACCGTCTTGAATATTTTAGCCTCCATTTCAGTCCCATTTCAGCCATTATACGTTTACCTGGAATGCAAAATGTGTTTGTTTTGTTGAATCAAACCGCTGGGACTGCCCAGGCCTCCCTTTCTCTTATCAATCAAATAATAATGAGCCACATACACTCCCCCCTGAACTCCAATTCTAACATTCCCCTCACATTTATCTCCTCTCAGCACTACCATCGTCTCGGCCAATTAGGCATAGCGGAACACAGCGGAGTCCAATAAGAAACCGGCCTGTTCTGGTATGTGGAGTCGCCGGGTCAACAGCTTAGTATTCCTCAGCTTGGCGGGTGCAGGAGTTGAAAGCTGGGCGGAGGTAAAACATTTGCATGAGGAATGTGTGTTTACTCGCATACATCAAAGTGTGCTCGAGAAGAAAAAGATATAAAGACTCGCTTTGAATGCGGGACTATAAAAGGAAAGGGAAGAAATAAATAAAGGTATATTTGAGTTTCCGGGATTGAGATACAAACATCAAAACATCCTCTAAAGGAACTCTCAGTGACTGCCTGTTCCTTCGCTATTCTCCTATTTTCAAGGAGGGTCCAACTGACTCCAGCGTGGAGCAGAGGGCAAATAAGTGGAGCGATTGAAACGACACCATCTCAGCACGGCCCCAAGCCCTTGATGGAAACTGTGCTATGGTTCCCGTTCTCCCAAGCAGTCGTCACGTGTTGGCTGAACAGGGTCTGCGGGGGGCCGTTTGGCAGGCTGACAGACGGAGACATCTGCTGTCGGACCCTGCTTTACCCAACTATAATAAGTAACGATGAGCCGTCCATCTGGCCCGAGGTACTGCAGAAACAAGAACCCATCCAGAACCGAGGCGCCCCCCCCCGCAGACAACTGGACTTAGGGCTGTGCTAATGAACTGACAGTAAAGACCAAGAGTCAGACATGCAAACGTTGGGCTGGGACCCCCAGGGCCCAGACTAAAGCAGTGACAAAAGGGGGATGGGACGAGGTTAGTGCAGGTCAAGCTAAAAATAATAAGAAGCAGATTGTTGAAGAGGTGGGCTGTGGTTATCAGGAGGAGGAGGAGGAGGGAGAGGAAGAGTAAGCCTTTAAGCATTAAAGTGAACAACAGCAGGGTGGGTGTGACCCGGGACGTCAACATGCCTGATGAAAGCCTCACCACTGCGGCTTCCAGCTAAGATCTGCCTGAGGTAAAGGAATTAGAGGCTGAAGGAACTGCGCAGTAAGAACTAGGGGTGTTAACTACGAAGTCAAATACAGGCCGAGGGACCGTTTCTCCTTTTTTTTTTTTTTTCCTTTTTCTACTGAGCAACTGCAGTACTCCGAGACACTGGTGAATGAGTGCGTATTGACGGTTCTGCAGCAGCGTTGGAATAGCAGAAAAGCCTGAGTGTGCGATCCTACACGGTCCTGAACAGCACCCCAGAGCTGGGAGATGGTAATCAGGTAGGGGCCTGAGGTGTGGCCGCCCTCATCGAGTTTAAAGGAGAGTAATAGGGCGATAGCTCCACACGTCGGCTGTAGCTCTCCGTGGAGGGGGACTTGTGGAATTGGTTCTCCACTATTTACACAGACATTCGTCAGCCCCTTCACCAGCACTGCAAACCAGAGATCAGCGCTAAAGCATAATGGAGGAGCTCACTCACAGACGGTGGCGGGCGTGGTGGTATACCATGTATAAAGATTAAATGACACCATTGCACTCTTTTTCTTCAATCAGGGTTCACGCAGTTATTTATGGACCTGTTTTTTAATTAGTTCAAGGAGATTACAATCCTAATGGAGCCCAATGACAAGGTAATTTGACGAAGGGGGCTGTATATATAATTAAACACCTTCTTCATGTTTAATACACACACCATGAAACACTGAAGACTCGTGGAGTCACTGGTGTGGGGGCGCGTCTGAGATACCTTTAATCAGCTTTAGAAACGGGCTGCTGGAGCTTATCGACACCCACAAGTAGTAACGCGAGACCATTTCACGATTCCCATTCGGCTAAATAATTGCATAGTAACTGCCGGTATAATAATGTAATAAAATAATCTCTGTGAATGGTGTTTTTTTTTTTTAGACCTGCCGCTTTAGCTTTAGATGAGACACAGCACTGCCAACTGCCATCTGTCCCGCCACGCCAGAGCGATGCACACAATTGGTTTTCCTAAAGATGGACTAGTCATCGCAGTCGTTTTCATTAAGTCGCCGCGGGTCTGTATCAAGATAAGTGTCCCAAAGATGTAAGATGGCCCAAAATTAATATTTGAGTTGTTATCTGCGGGCAGAGTGATGCCAAAGCCGGCTCTGTCTGTCTGATTCTCCCATTCATATCGCGGCAACATATGAGGCGATGCATCAAAATGACAGAGCTGTCTACTGGGGTCCGTCTGAGTTTCACCAGCAGCACAAAGAATCAAAGGGAAGCGTTGGAGCGCTGCAGAGGAGGATGTGTGAGATGTGTGTTTAACAGAAGATGTTCATCTCATCTTGATCCTGATACACACACACACACACACACACACACACACACACACACACACACCCACACCCACACACATACCTCTCTATATGACTATGCTTATGGGAGGTGCAGGCAAGAAAAATGGGACAGAATTGGGGCGAAAGAAAGAAAATGAAAAAAAAAAAGAGAATATGACAAAATAAAAGCGCATACCGGCGCTGGTGCTTTGTTGCTGGAGGATGTGGTGTTTAAAGGCACTTTCAAGAACTGAAGAGAAAACATGAAGTGGAAATTTATCGCCGAAACACTGAAACACTGAAACACTGAATACTGCGAAAACAGCACAGGCGTGGTGTGCTCAAATTTGTGAATCTGGTGCCTGAAGTGGTGGAAGTGACAGAGAAGTAAAGTGAAGTGTTAAATGGAGTGAAAAGGGGGAACCATCTGCTAGTTATCGCGGGGAGACTTCCGTCGTCTATTCCACAGGAGCTTCCAACGTGCGTCTCGGTGTCCCTAATGTACCGCATCAGGCAAACACACACACCGCTGCACATGCCTGCGCCGGCCAACAGGGACCCAGTGAAAGGAAAGAAAAACACTTTGAGGGGAGTAATTATCAGCCTTATAATGGCCATGTGCTAATATGTTTGTTATTCTTTTGTTTTGTGTCCTGTTGGGACTGTACATGTCATCATGAAGCCGTTGCCTCACCGTCTCACAGTGTGAGCGAGGAACTGTCTGAGTAACGCAATGTCTGCGTTTACGGAGCAACTGAGCCATGTCTGAACAGTCAGATTAAGTGGATTTGGGATTTGGAGTGTTTGGGAAAACAGGTCAGCGCTTGATAAAATACTTGTTGTGAAAAACAATAATAGAATACATTGTGGTCAGGCCCGCTGACAACCCTAACCCCCAACACTGACATCCCTAACCCCCAAACCTGACAACCCTAACCCCCAACACTGACATCCCTAACCCCAACACTGACATCCCTAACCCCCAAACCTGACATCCCTAACCCCCAAACCTGACATCCCTAACCCCCAAACCTGACATCCCTAACCCCCAAACCTGACATCCCTAACCCCCAAACTGACATCCCTAACCCCCAAACCTGACAACCTTAACCCCCAACACTGACATATCTAACCTAACCCCCAACACTGACATCCCTAACCCCTTTTCTGGTGTCAGTTTCTGATTGATCCATTTAGATCTTCTCTGAGACATGGGGTCTAGGCTTACTGGGTGGAATCCAATAAAGGACGACTGACTGGCCAGCAGCCCATGCACATTAGCCTTGTGTGCTCATCCCAGATGCTGACAATGATGAAAATAAAAGTGGAGGAAACGCAGAAAAGTAGCCGGTTACTAACATCTGGCCTTCTGCAATACCATCATCATTTAGTTCAAAGTGCTTCACACGCACGCACACACACACACACACACACACACACACACACACACACACACACACACAGACACACACACACACACACACTACTCAGTGATTATATTAGCAACGAGTGTATGATGTCCTCCAGCTCCAATGGCAACACTAATGGCTTCCATGTCCACCAGTACAACACTGGAGGACGGACTAGACGGGTACAGTAGGCCCCCTTGCAGACCTTCCACAGAGCCCTAATTAGAGTGAGATCTGCGAGCGCATGCAGCACTCCTCCGCTAGTGAGCCTGTTCACCGGCCGATCTCTCGTTTAACACTTGAGATGCTATTTATGTAAATTAATTTGTGGTCTTCAAAGAGACTTGGGGAGTGGGCGGGTCTATCGAATTAAAAGCTTTTGATGAGTGAGACGGACCCTCCCTCACGTGACGCAAGAGTATGCGCAAACACACGCACGTGCACACACACACACGCACACACACACACACACACACACACACACACACACACACACACCTGTGGGATGCAGGCTGTGGGATCATTAGCCCTCCTCCATATTCAGTATGTAGTGCTCCCCAGGGAGTCATCTACCCAGGGCCGTGTCACCGGTACCACCCACCCCCCCCGTCCCCCCCCGGTCTTGTAAGGGCACTCACTGCTTAGAGATGTCATTTGGCCGTTCGCCAAGCCTCTGGTGGTGAACCTGTCCTATTCTCGTGTGCAATTGCAGTGCAGGCCCTATAGCCAGGGCTGCGTGACTTACTGTTGTGGTTTGCAGAGGTAATTACTTTATGGTGAGGTGTTATACCGCTTATGATCACAGTAAACAAATTCACCGCCACAAAACATTTCAGGTCATCAACGATGTTTATCCAACCACACAAACCGGTTAGGAAATGAACAGCAGGGTCGTTTGTTCATTTAGTGCAGGGGGGGATACAAGGGCATCTCTCTCCCTCTCTCGCTCTCTGATACAAGCTGTAAATTATTTCACTGTTCAAGAAAACCTGTGAAATAATTCTCAAGTGACCAACGCTTATTTCATGACTGATTATTGATAGAAATACAATATTAAGGTCGATTTAAGAATGAGAATGTGCTGATTCATCTTAAGCAGTAGTTTCTATGATTTAAAGTACACGTACATATACATAGAGATGATACGCTAAATATAATGTTGACAATATAATATAAAGCGCATAATTATTTCCCATATTTTTTTTACTTTATATTAGTTGAACAGAATTAAGGCAAAAGAGCCTAAGGCCGTATTAACACAGATAAAAAAACGTAATCCGTCTTTATTTCATGTTACGGTATTATATAATATTCTAAACCAATTCCAAGACAAAAAATGTGAGATCATCATTAGAATATGATAACGTTGTATATCTAACAAGACAAACATTTACAGTACTGAACACAAATACAAACATGCCCATTGCATTAACCTTAGATGTGCAAAAACGCAACCTGGTTTAAATACCAGTATGTAAGTATTAAATAAGTAAAGACACCTACACAGTGGTAGCTGCCCACCCCTGTAGGACCCCCTGCTGGGCTTACTCTGAATAAAACCTGAATAATTCACGGCTGTCAACAAGACAGACAACAAATCCTCCCTGACAGTAATGTAGGAAAGTGTTATGTAACTAATGTACATCTGGGAAACTGGCAACCCGCCCCCCCCTACCTTACACCCCCCCATGCAATCTAGTCACCCCTCTAACTGGCCTCATTCACTCCATCACCCGTGTTGGCACCACCAGCTTCAGTCCTTGCCTGCACCTGCTCCTCCGCCCTCCACCACCACCACCACCACCCCCACCCACCGCACTAATAGCACAAGTGTCACAGTGTGGGTAAAGATACGTCCCCACAGCTCTGCGGGGCTCTGCTTAAGCCGGTGCTCAGGTGGAGCCAGCGCAGTACTGAGGAGTGTGTCTATTGCCTCTTTTCCAACGACCATACCAGCTCAACTCGCAACGACTTAGACACATAAACAGACAGGGTTACGCACAGGAGCGTCTCCACCTCTGTCACGGTCCACTGCATGTTCTTGTGCACTGATCCTGCCATGTTCAATAATCAATCACTATTGTTGACTGAACGCTGATGCTAGTATTTAAAGATGCCAGGTGTCAGGCTTGGACGTCGCGCTCATCATTATTCGTCACTCTGGCCAATCAGTGGCCAGTAGCCTGTTTACGTCACACAAAAGTATCAGTTCAGCACTCTTGGAACCTTGACGGAGGTGAGACTAAAAAAGCACCAGGTACCAAGTACCATATTTTGGCGATCGAAACGCAAAAAAAAAGGCGGGCAAAGTCGAGGCGAGTCGAGCTGGTACTGTCGGGGGAAAAGGGGCTTATGAGGGGTGTGGCGTACCTTGACGTTGTCCGGGTGGAGGCCCCCGGGGTGCCTGTCCATGTACTGACACAGGTCTGTGTGCTGTGGGGGAAAGCATGGGGAAAGCGTTATGACCAGATACATGCATATTCACACACACACACACACACACACACACACACACACACACACACACACACACACACTTATTTTTTTTACAAACACACACATATATACACAGATTTAGCTCAATTTCACACTCTCAGCGTTGTGTCTACCGTGTTAATTTACTCTGCATACATTGCAGGGCAAAGTGTCTGCAAAACCCAGCCCCGAAGAACTCCCCTCATTATTCCGATCGCAGCCCTCAACCGATTGGTCCCCGGCAAAAGAAGGGTGCGGTGTGTAGGGGAGCGTAGTGGAGTGTGGTGTGTTGTGTTGTTCTCGATGTCCTTGTGGGTACGGGTTTCACTGAGACAACAGCATTAGCTAATGAAAGGACTCTTTTAAGACATCTGAGCCGCACCCAGATTCTCCCTGCAGCCGCTCAACAACAACACAGAGCTAATCCACGCCAAACATCCTCATCCTGCACCACAACACTCAAATCATTCCTCTGTCTTGTAAAAAGAGATGTTCGTATTGTGGATGATGGGTGGCCTTTGTTGAAAAAGCAGAGCAAAAAAGTCCCATGTGTTTTCATGAGGTGCGAATGCATGTGTGTTAATGTGTTGAAATGCATATAGATAGACCTGGGGTGTATTTGTCTGTCTCAGTTGGTTAGCTAGTCTACTTGTGACTTGCTTAGCAGTATGTTTTTGCAATGCACAGTTTGCACATGAAAGGCTATGACCCATGCATATTTATGCAATCAGTTTGTGTGAATGTGTGCTTGTGAACTGTGCCAAAACATATGCAATCATATTTTATTTATTTTACCCTGTTTCTATCCGGTCTACTAGGTGTATGTATTGTGTCGATCGGATATGTGCGTGGGTGTGTGTGTGTGCATGTGTGAATGCTTGCGTGGGTGTGTGTGTGTATGTGTGTGTGTGAGATGTGGTGCGACCCTTGGGTCAGGCTAATATTTACAAACTTCGGATGCCCCTCACGACCCGATGCCCCTCCACCTCTCTGAATAATTCAGAAAGCCATTCCAGCCACAGGATTTAGTCGTGCACGTCCATTTCGACTGAAAATCCACTCCTTCCGTCCTCTCCGCTCAGTCTTTCCCCCTCCCTCTCTACCTTGACATCTTTCCTTTTCCTCGAATGATTTCCTCTCGCTCTTTTGCTCATTGAGTGTATCCGTCTTGTTTCGCAGCGGTTTCGCATTCGCCGTCTCTGTTCCTTCAAACGCTCATCTTGTTTGCAATTCCTCTCACTTCTGTGACCTTCCCATGTGTCCCTCCCTCGCCCCCCCTCTCGCTCTCTCTTCCCCTGTCAATCATCATTAACGGGCAGAGGCGGGTAAAATGAATTGATTTGGCTCGGTGGAAGAAACCCTCTCTGTATGTAAAAGAGATGGCTTTGGAACAAGCATGGAGGGGAGGCAGGGGAGGGGGGGGGAAGCAGGATATTGTATCAGCATCAAAATATCAGCCGAGCATAGAAGGTCGACCGCATCAAAAGCAACTGCAGTCTTTCCATTTTTTATGTTTTATGCCGTAATTTATTTATTTTATTTATTTCTCTGTCAAATAGACACTACCTGTTCTATTTCATATTCATGGGTATGTGGGGAAATGAAAATTCATCATATTCACTCTCCCAGAGGCTAACCGGCGACCACTTTGTTTGCATGCAATGTTTAATATTGCCTTATGGGATGGAGCCGATTCGTAACTCTGGTTCCCATCCATACATCTCAATATAGGATCTTGCAGTTATACGTTTTGGAAAATTGCTCCATACTTTTTGCTCCATGCTTTGTGTTCCAGTGTAAGCGGATGACATGCGGCTGTTAAATTATGCTGGGAGTGCACTATCTTACTGTGCGGAAGAGTGTGTGGTGATGCAATTTGTTCTGCTGACCTCAATTATTATCAAACTGTATACGCCAAGGTCATGGCTGGTTCCTACAGGATTCTGAACTGCACACGCCAAGGTCATGGCTGGTTCCTACAGGAGTTTTAACTCTACACACCAAGGTCATGGCTGGTTCCTACAGGAGTTTTAACTCTACACGCCAAGGTCATGGCTGGTTCCTACAGGGACCCCTTCCCCCTAGTTCTCCCACCTCCTCGTTAGCGCGTGGAGTGCAACAAAATGCAACATTAAGAGAAAATGCTAGTTAACACCTTGATCCTCCTCTCTGCTCTGCGTATCTATAACTCCATGTCTGTGTAGAAAGGTAAAAACACTGAGCAAGACCATGTTGTGGCATTCTAAATAGGGATTTCTTTTAGATAAATAAATAAAAACTGCAGAAGCGGTTCTCTGCATTAAAAACAGCCTTTGCGGAAACCTATTAAATGGGGCCCTTCCAGGAATAGGGCCACCTGTAGCGGGGCCAAGTGCCTGGTGGTTTGGGTCGACTTCAAATTGAGGTTGAAGAAAAATGAGTGTCTTGGTTCCCTTTAGTGAGCGGAGGGTCAGTGTTCCTAAGCTGCCTTGTAAACAAAGACTGCTTCTTTCTAAACATCCCCAAGGCTCACGATTCTTAAGGGAACGTGTCAAAAGTGGAAATACGATTCAATCGATGACCTCCCCTAACCCTTCCTTTCAGATGAATGTTCCCACATGGTAGTTTCTCTCTTAAAGCACCAAGAACACCTTGAACCAGGTTTTATTTGTATTTGGTTAAAAAGTATACTAACTTATGAAATTGTAGGCAGTTTAAGGAAACACAGCATGGTACTCACCACATACTCAAAGACCAGAGTCAGGGTTTCCTTGGTGTGAATGATGTCCATGGAGCAGAACAAATATTGGAGTGCTTCAGGCCTATTGAGGAGAGATGCTGCAGAGGGAGAGAGAGAGAGATGGAAACAGTTGAAGAGGTGAGTGAGAGGCGATGCATAGCGAGGAAAAGGAGAGAGAGAGAGAGAGAGACGAGAGATGAGAGAGAGATGAGAGATAGAGAGAGAGAGAGAGAGAGAGCCTTGAAGAACATTTTAAGGATATGAGACAACGGGAGACAAACTTCTGTGATCCAGGCCATCATTAGCTGCATCGCCCACTACATCATCAGTGCAGCCGGCACCAGACGAGCCCTGCCAGAGCGCTGGGGATCGGTCAAAGATTAATCAGTCGGAGGAAATGGAGATGGTGGATTTACGGGCATGGTTCCCACACTCATTCATCAACAACACGAAACAAGAGGGAGAGGAGAGAGCGGAAGACAGGGAGAGGAGACTGGGAGAGGGAGGTGATAGAGGAGTGGAGAGCGCGAGGAGGAGAGAGGAAGAAATGAGAGAGAGGAGGGAGAGAGAGAGAGAGAGAGAGTAGAGGAGGGAGAGAAAGGAGGTGGAGAAGGGAAGAGAGAAGGAGGGAGAGAGGTAGATACGTGGACAGTACCTTCAGGAGGGGCTCAAACCTTGATGTTTTATTCCTCACTCTAATGATCTCATTATCTCAGCGGGGGGGGGGGGGGTGAGGCAAACCACGCATTCATGGAAGTTTGAATCAATCTAAATCATATATTAACAGCCGGCTACTAGTCCTTCTGACCCTGCTTCCTAGTTTGCCTTTTTCGTCATTTTGGATTCATCTGAAGAAAATGATCATTTGCTATTTTGTCTGCCCTTGCAAAACCCACATACTTCTAACTGTCTATTTAAAAGGACTTACGTTTCTCAAGATGACTTCTTTTTCGCCAGTTGGGCTTTTTTGGAGTGTTGCCTTGTACAGAGTTAGAGGACTCGGTTCAAATAAACGCAGGACTAGGAGACTAGCTTATTGGTCCGATCCGACGCGTACACGACTTGACACCTCGGGTCATGATTAGCAGTCGATAAGCAAGCGGTGATCCAGAGACACTCAAATGCATCATGGCAGAGGGCTGCTCGCCGAGACTGTAAAACGTAACCCTCTGCACAAATAAGGTCCGACCAAGACACAGCAGACCCGGGACGGCTCCCACAGCCCGGGAGCAACTCAGCCTTCATGAATGCATTCATCCCATAGTCATACCTCGGAGAATGTATAAAACAGATCAAAGATGCGAACACACACACACACACGCACACGCACACACACACACACACACACACACACACACACCATGGGGTATGCTCTCTGCACATCGAGCACGCTGCCTCAAAGAACGTGCAACGTCGAAGGGACCCCCTCAAAACCAGAAGACCTCTGATAAGTTGAGATAAGTGTACACACACACACACACACACACACAAACACGTGCATATGGACATTCAATCTGGCCCCAGAGTCTTTGATGGGCCCTAAATGTGTTTGTCTTATTTGCACCCGTGGTAAAGTTAGGGTGAGGGTTTGAAATTCCAGCCACGTATCAAGGTTGGGCGCTTCTCCACAAGTAATTGCTGAATTAGTCAGATTTCAAAGTGCTTTTCTGATGGGCTCACTGAAGGTATCAAGGCATGCACATTTGTGTGTGAGTGTGTGTGTGTGCTGCTCTAAATTGCTACCATATCACTAGTCCAGGATCACACACTGATCAAACAGACAGAATCTTTCTCAATCTCAATAAAAAAGAATGTCTGGTTTTTGCCTGTGGATGCCAAATCCTCTCCCTCTCCCTCTCCCTCTCCCCCCTGCCAGCTCTGGATGAAAAAAAAAACCTCATCACTTTATCTCTTGCTTTGCACCACTAGGCAAAAATAGACTTTCACATCTTCTACGAATGATGCAATAGGAATACATCATTGGAGCCCCCAACTGTTCGTAATCCTAGTTATCCCTGGTCCTGGTCCTGCTCCATCGCTGGAGCTGGCTGGCCTACTGCCCAGTACCCCAGGGGCCCTCACCTTCTCGTATGGCCGTGAAGGGGGTGCCCTCCTCCTCCTGCAGGCGGATCACCTTCAGGGCCACCAGCTTCCCGTTCACCCTGGGGGACAGAGCAGAGAGTTAACAATCAGAATGACTCTGTCAATAGATGAGGCATCATGCTGACGGCTTACTGATCTGGCAGACTGCGGACTGTGGGATCGAAACCCAGAACCTCCTGAATTGAATTGAAGTTTCCAAAACAAGTTCCAAATGAGCTGCGAGCCAGAGATAAATCAGTCTGGATGTGTTCCTCACACCGGAGTCTGTGTTCATTGATTATTTAAAGTGCCTCTCATCTAGATTTGAATCTAACAAGCTGAAACATTTCTGATAAAGGAGCATGATTATGTATGCAACTGATCAGTAAATCAATAAATGGAATAACTTGGTGTTGAAGAGCGTACACATGTGATATATATGTGGTGTCTTATTGTGAATGTTGGGCTGAATGTTGAACACAACTCACTTGCTCTTTCCTTTGTAAACCGTGGCGTATGATCCCTCGCCCAGCTTCTCCAGCTTCTCATAGGAATCTGCTTTTCCAAACTTGGGGCTTGTAGGCTGAGAACAAGAGACAAACATGATGAAAGGTTAGGAATAAAGAAGTGTTTTCTCCAGAAAGAGTCACAAAATAAAGTAACTTGTATCACCAAGTAGATGTTCCCAGACAGCATCTCAGGGGGGGATGAATAATAAAGAAGCCAGAGTACTTTCTTCAATGAGCTTTTACTGACAATGCTTGAAGTGCTCTTTCCTAGTGACACCTACGTCTAAATACAACTTGGCAGGGCTAAAGTCCAGGCAGTAAGCCCAGGGAATGAATAGATAGAACGGGTTTTGGACAAGCGGTCAGCGTGTTGTGTGTCGTGGATCAGGAGGTGGCGACATCCATTACAACCGCATGATGGATCACATGCATCACGGTAAGGGGAGAGGTAGCGATGGCCTGTAATGGGGTTCGTTACGCAACCGTGTGGTAGGTCAGACACCTTTTATTAGCTAGGCTGCCCTGGGCCGTTATTGTACACTGTACGCTGCTGAAAGATTCAGTGTCAACAGGCAGATACACATGGACAGAAGGGGGACCACAAAGAGAATGCACATCCTCTTTTTGTTTCATAGTGCACAACATCCTGTAATCTGCCCGTATAATACAATCACATAGTAAATTGCTATCCAGATTCAAATACAGTAGTTTGATAAATAGTTACTGAAGCCAGAGAAAAATCAATCCGCCAAGTCGATACCAGGGCAGGAGCTCAGGGATGATTCTAGACTGTCACTGAAAAAATAATAAGACTGTGTGTGTGTGTGTGTGTGTGTGTATGTGTGTGTGTGTCTTGTGATTTAATATCAGTGGTTTCAATCTCTCCTGCGAAAAATCTGTCTTTCTTGCAAATGCATCTCATTTCTGTGCTGCATACAAGCTCAGCATTTTTGAAGTCCTTTTTTTGTCTCAACAAATGTGCTCCCCTGGGATGAATCAGGAAGCAAAACTGCATTTTTGTAACAAAAACAAACAATCCCCCAAAAAAACATGTTGGACAGAATGCAGCTCCTAAACCAAAGCCTAACTAGGCAGTAACAAGACGGTTCTTGTAGCACACAAATTACTCTGTGTCAGTTAAAAAAAACCTACAGCACATAAATCAGTATCATCACATTTGAATTCATCAGTAGCCAACTGAGAATAATCAACATAATGACTACAGACACACATTTTTGTGATTATAGAAATGTTTATTTTTATAATCAACCTGAATATTTCTACCTTTTGAAATAAACAGGTTAACGTTAAATATATTTAACAACGTTAAATATCCACTATTCGATCAAAACCCTGTTCCTCCGGTCCACCGGGAGTGGTATCACCACCCTGCCACCGTCCGATAAGCTGTGAAAGTCAGAGGAAGTTATCTTCTCACACAGCAACTCTTAATGAAATGACTCATCACCTCCAATTTCACCAACAGAGATAGGATGGCCACATATTTCACCCACGCCTCAAGGGGACATGGGACCCATCTGGGCTGCTCATGCATATTTCAGAAATGAATGAGCAATCAGATGGCTTCCATCTTCTATGTTTTGTCCTTAGCTGACTGAATTGTAATGCATGAGGTACCGAAGTGACTTGGTAAACAGCGCAGGGCTGCCTCTAGTAAGCATAATGCAGAGCTTGTTAACCAATAAGCAAGGAGGACTGTTGTCAGCAACTCGGCTGTGTTCCTAGGAAGGTGATACAGGGACCTGGGAGTCCTTTGTTGACCCAAAGAACTTGGAACATTTATCCCTGCCGGGGTCCAAAAAAGGAACAATTAGTCTCTGAAATTGCAGCGTGCCGAGGATGCAATCAAACAGAGTGAAAGCAAAGCATCTGGCTTCTGACAACGTTCACAACTGAATGCACATTGCACCATATGTTTGAGGCAACAGTGCTCACTGTGAAGAGACTGTGTCTCACAGAAAGCTACAGAAAATAACTACCATCATCTACCAAGCTAAGATCGTATTTAACTAAAAGCCCATACCCTCAACTCTCCAAAGGCTACAAATGCTTAAACCTATTTTGTTCTGTGTTCAAGGTTCATTAAGGCCAAATTTTTTTCAGTTTCTCTGAACTGTTGTGGATATTGGCTTTGTTTCGAGTGGCACAAAATCGTGATGAAAGGCAGAAAATGATTGCGCAAAGAAAAAGAAGAACCAAGATTGAAGTACGTATTAAGTTGTCATTGAGGAGGAGAGCTGTGCAACAAACCTGGCAACAGCATGTCTTTTCTTGAATATAAGTGGCTCTCTATGAAATGTAATGTAATGCATATTGTTAGGGAAAGAACATGGGGGTACAGTTGACTAAACATGATGGGGGGCTATGAAATGGCCAATTTACAGATTTCCCAATCACGACTCAAACAATCAATTTTCCTCCCGAAGCAAAACTGGCAGGCAATCAGTCAGGCCTCACATCACTGTTATTAAATCGTATTCTGTGCACCCGGTAATTATGTGGTCTACATTCAGAGCTCATTAAAAACAAACATAAACATAGGTAGGCTACGAAGCGAGGCGAAACATCGCATTGGCATGATTAAAGAAAAGGCAACATTTGCAAACAAATCCAATGAATCCACGGGTGAAATAAAACATCAGGGCTCAAGAAATATTAAACCACATCAAGCTCAACCAATGAAACCCGGGAAACACAAGCCCCTTGCAGTGCCTCGCGTGATCCCATCTCAACACACGTTCGTCTGCTCCTACAACACCGCTATCGTATGGCGGCGGCGGCAAGTGATAAACAACAAGTGATGAGGTTCACTCACAGAACTGGGGCTGGAGTGGCGGCGCAGCTTGGGCGACTCTTTGCCGCTGGCGGCGCTCTTAGAGCTGATGCAGGCATTGTTCTCCGAGTGGACCCTCTTCACCTGGCCCGCTGGCTTCTCAAAGGGGTCGAAGCCGCTCTGCGTGCGTTGGACCTTCACCTTCTTGTCCTCAGGGATTGTGTCCAGGGGTTTGACGTCCTTTCCCTGGAGGCTGCGTGTGGACATCTTTGTGACACATATCTGTGAGAGGGGAGAGGAGGTTTGGAGGGTGGGGGAGGAAGAGGAAGAGGAGGAGAGGGGGGAAGAGGAGGAGATTAAGGTGAGTATAAAGAGAAAAAAAATATGACAAGGAAAGTAAATCCATCTGCGATTACTGCGGTTCAGCTTCACTCCAGCGCCCCCCCGACCCCCCCTTCCGGATCCATGCGGCTTTTCATCTGTCTCTTTACTCTGCAGTGTAAAGTCCTGCTTCTTTTCTCGATCTCCAACTCTCTGTCTCTCAACTAGCTCTATTCACCGGCTCTACTCAGACGCCATCGGGTTTGTTTGCAGGCTTGGTGTTCTTCTATGCAGCACGCACACAAACACTCTGAAACCGTCACACAAATGTACATGCGTGAGGCATGTACATCTTCACAGAAACCCCAGACAGAATTCAAGTGAAGAGTCTTCCAAATACACAAAGAACACAGACACACACACACACACACACACACACACACACACACACACACACACACACACACACACACACACACACACACACACACACACACACACCTTACTAGCTCATCCAGCTCCACCCTGACCAGCACCACTAACATGCATGCAGCTTGTGTACAATATGCTACAAAGGGGGTAAGGCAGCATGACATGTTTTGCCGCGGCCTGCCTCCCAGATTAAATATTAAAGCATGAGGTTCTCCTGTCTAGGAAGGACTTCTAATTACTTGAATACGCTGGGAGGAGTCAGTTTGCAGCTCCTCCTCCCACAGGCTAGGGTTTCCTCAAACCAATTGGAACATGTTCCCGCTGTGCAAGGTTTCCCTGGTTCAACTGCCCCATGTTTATGCTTCGACCAACCTCTTTCACGGGAGTAAATAACCCCCTGGCATTGCCAACAGATGAACCAAGAATGAAAAAAAGGAAAGAAAAAAAAAAGAAAAGTGCATCTGTTGAGCTGTTCTGTATTATATAAGCCCCTGGACTGGAGTAGGCTGTGATTAAAACTCAAAAATGTGCTTGTGCAAATACCGTCTGGGAGAGGAATACATGAATAAGGGGATGAGAGATGTATCATAGAAATTGAGTAACTGGAGAAAGGGATGGAGGAGAGGGAAAGCATGGGGCCTCCAGCACACACACGATTCATGAAAGAGGGAGGAGGGGGGAGAGTAGAAATAGTACCAAAGGAGGCCTGCTCAAGCTGTCTAAAACACATGTAGCACACACACGGCATGTCCTTCGTGCCAGCACTCCTCTACCTGTCGAATTCTAATCTGAACCACTGGAACACGACCCCTGGAAACAGATCGCACGCAATCTGGCAGGCAGGCCCATTCAGAAGACCGATGTAAGCTGCCACAGTGCATCGATACTTCATATGGGAGTCCAACGGAGACTTCAACCAGAGCCTTTATTTTTAGGAATAAAACCAGAGGCGACATGACTTCACCGAATGCTCGGACAAATCATGGATGTTATCAAATAAAATGATCAATATAAATGTCAATATATTTCTAGAAGACTGACATGAGTTACAGTTGAGGATTCAACAGAAGTCGATATGAGAATAGCCCGAGAATAAGGACTAATTGGTCTACCATATGGGATGGCACTTTTGGAATGCCCTGCACACCAGAACTAAGAGCAGCATGTAAATGAAAAATGGCAGCGCAACCCTTGTCTAATGAGTGTTATTTGTGTATGGATATCCCTGTAATGTGGAGTGGTCATGCTGTGAATAATGCACAATGCCCATGGCTCATGTTATTGTAGGTTCCACTCGGCCATCCTTTGTGTAAAGTAGATGAGCTAATCTATTCAAATGAGCCTGACGGGCAATACTCTGAGCTGGTTGCAAACACTGTTGGAACTGTGCAAGGAAACACACCAACACCATATCCACATGTCAAAAATGGTCACTAGGGGACAAACAGAACACTCGTTTGCAATATATTTGCAATACATGCAATGCATTTCCCTTCTGGGATTTCAGCCGGTCCTGGTGTGTAAATTGCGTTTAACTGTGTACTGCTATTGCATAGTAATGGTGATCAATCCATTCGCTCTCCAATGATGTAATGAGGACATTTTCTCTCATCATCATTATGCTGCATTGTTAGGGGATTATGACAGGGATAATTTCTTCAACCTAAATAATATCTTTGTCAATATATTCCCTGTCCTATTTGTCATTGGATTAAACAAATGGCTTCTTGCTTGGAAAAAAATGTAATCTTAGTTGCTATCCATTCATTCTGAAAGAGTCATTGGTGTTCCAGGTGGACATCTCATTGGTCATGTCCACCTAACTGCATATGAACTGCATTATGAATCAAGACCAAGTAACCGGAGAAGCCATAATTCTTCATTTAGCCATCAATCCTAATAAATTGCTCTGCTCCATCTCTTCTTCCAATACTTCTTAAAGGATTAGCTCAGGATGTGGGCCTTTCTCTTTTTGTGATCATTTGTGTGGTCAGACAAGAGCACAGATTTTTCGTTGATCAGTTCAGTGATCCCCACCGTATAGTTATTAGGTACAAAATTGTTCTGTAGTAACTGCTTGTAAAATAGGATGAATTCTCGCTTTTGGAATTTGTTCTTAATGTAGGGCATTCCAGACATTCACATGTAAATAGACGAGTGTATGCATTATCTGGAGGTGTATGAAGTTGTGGAGCTACTGCTTTGGCACCCGGGAATTTACATCAGTATGCTATGCTAACCAGTAACGGGTACTGGTACTGGATAAGTGAACCGATCGACAAAATAATGGTCTCACTGCTCTTGTCTTATCCGGAAAGGATCACAAAAAGCGAAAGGGCCCAAATCCTGATCTAACCCTTTAATAATCCATCTCCTTCTGTGGTCTGGTGCTAGTACTAGTGTACTACCTAAGCCTTCAACCTTCCAGATAGAGCATTTTACTCTGTTAGCTCTTGGCTACTTGGCTAGGTTGCCTCTTTCTGTTAGCTGCCACTAGCTAGTCTCTTTCGGCTGGCTGCACTACTAGATAACCTGTTTTATGCTTGCTGCCTCCCAGGTTGCCTCTTTTTCATAGATAAATTGGTAATTTGAGTGAGATAGCGACTACAAAGGAGTTTGCAAACCCCTGTCTTGATCTGCCACAAAATCAAATATCACTGTATATCAATGTATATCTGCAGCATTGTATGAGCGGTTTTATTGGAAAGATGTCACTCCGGCATTATGAGTACCATTTCTATCTATGTCATTAACGACAAGCATGTCATGGCATTCAGTCTTTCTAGGTCATTCTGATGCTAAAAACAGATGGGGCTGCAGTACTCTTTGAATGCTGTTGCCTGATACAGCAAATATGGATTTAATGGGATGGGAATTTGGAGACACTTCTGCAAGCAGGAGACATGTTCTACTAAGTCTTTAGGACAGCACTACACTGTCTGTAGCAATAATACTACTGCTGTTTTCACTCTACTTTTCAATCATGCTACATGGATCTTTCTGAAAAGTGCAGCAGAGATTGGGGTCAAAAGCCTCTGAACATCACAGTGGTTCTTCTGAAGGCTGATGCCGTGCGAAACGTCAAACCCTTCTATATGGATACACAAGATCAATACATTATTCCATGAATACTCTTGTCCATATTCAAGTAAATGTTGAAATTCCCTCAGATAATAGTATGCTACTATGGGGAAATAAAAATTCCAACAGTAAACTACCCAAGAAAACTTATAAAGAGCACTTGGGTAAACACAATGACTTTATAAAATATGATATATTGCACAATATCCTACACACTATTATATTTCAGAAGTTTCCTATTTTGACATTTCAGCCATTATTAACAAGTTTGGTAATACATTTAGGAAGTCATATTTCAACGCTTTCTGCAGAAAAGAGTTCCACGGTCACACTAAAACTAAGCAGATGAAACTATTTATGACATCTGAGCATCATGCTTCCCTTTCCCAGAGTCCAGGGGAAAGTCCGGAGCGGCCTTCGTGTCCAGCAACCACACCTCAATGAGGTGACCATTGCTCGGGCTCTTTGGTGTGCCAGTGATAGTGAGTCAGCCTGGGCCCTTCAAACTTCCCCATTAGAGGACTTGTCCCTGGCCAAATTTCAGGGACACAAGTAAGACAGAAGAGTCAAAGAAAAAAAATATTTGGCATATAAATGAAATGACTCCATTGGCTGGCTTGGATCCCAACGACAGCAACAGCACTTAGACAATTGGTTTTGGTGTGTGGACGCCTTGTTACGTCACACTCTAGCCCGTTACCCCAGTCTCTTCTACTGTGGGGAAGGGAGCCGCCTGGTATGGTGTCTGAAACACCGACTAACCAAAGCGAATGACATAGTAATGCTAACACACACACACCACACGGAACAACCAACCCATGCTTTTCCTATGCTGGCATAATGGACAGAGATGAAGATATCTGGTAATTATTTCCATGGTGCCTTTCCCCATGACTTGCACCACACTAAACACCAAGCCATAAACTCAGCCAGAAGAGCCCAACTAGCTGCAATCCAATTCAGCAAGTAAGTATGGTCTGTGCTTTGCCTCGACTATTTTCCATTTAGCCACAAGGGGGGGGGGGGGGGGGCTAAGACAGATGATTAACAGTTAAAAATATGACATCATCGATGTAGAGTAATAATTATCTTATCTAATGACCATCATATCCCCATAACACTGACACTGGATTACAATATCAGCATCAAGTCACACAGTAAATAGATGCCACATTCAGTGGAACAAAAGAAAACCCTCGACTCAGCCGAACAACTCATCCGTGGGATCGAATGTCACTCAAAACAGCCCCACATTTCATATAGCGGCTATGCATCCCAAACCAAGCCATTACAATCCCTCCACAGCCCTGTTCAGAAATGCTCCGAGCCATTAGCAGCTCAACAATGCAGGGCGACGAATCAACACGTCCCATCTGCTATGAGTGCTTTCCAACGGTTCCGACTGAGCCCCTTATGATGAAGTGGTCCCTCTCGTGACCCCTCTCCTCCCAGGTCCCGGGCGCTCTCAGACACCACCCTGTTTGTTTACGTAAAGTGCGGCCATTGAATCTCGTTCACCGAAGACCACAACCTCTCTCTCACACACTAAAATATACATGGAGGTGTGCATTTGAAACCATTTGAAAAGCAAATGGGATACAAAACCCAAGGTGGAGGGGGGGGAGATGTTTCAGAGGAAGGAAGGCCTTGCCTGGCTCATGTTTTGAGCCTGTCCAAAAAAATGTCTTGTTTGCTTCCCCTGGTAAGAACAGCGCCACTGCTTTGTATTGGTCGAGTACTTTCACCTCCTCCCATTCTCTCACCCAGTCTTGTTTTTTTGACCAGGTGTCAATTCCCCTAGAACCCACTCCCAACCCTATAGTAGGCTACAGGCAATGCTGGTGGGCATCTACCATACAAGAAATGCTCACTGATGGCTGAAAGACTGTCCTAGCCCATCCACATCCCCATTACACATGGGGGTTCCTCGCAAGAGCCCACCACACCAAAAGCTACTTTAAGGTTTAGTTATTCAGTGTTGTATGAACAGCCCAGAAAGAAGCTTCCCCCTCCCAGCCACACACACAGCCATCTTCAATCCCTGCTTGCCCATCTTTTCAGATGTGTCACAAAAACAGACACTACCCCAGTCACACATACACACAGATGCACGCATGAATGCCTGCAAGCACACACACTTATCTTTTCCCTTCTTACGCTGCATCAGTGCTCGGATGGATGCACGTATGTAGCATGCTAGGCTATCGCATGAGTACCATTACTATGTGTCTGGGGGAATTTCTTCCTCACGCAATCTCTCACACACAGACACGAGCGTGTCAACTAGGACACAAACGCACAAAGCCACACCGATCCTCCGTGAGCAGGGGGGGGGGGACGAGGGATGGAGGGAGGGAAGGGAGGCGAGAGATGCAGGAGACGGGGAAGAAGCCGTGACGATAGCAACGCTTACCTTCGCGCAGGAAACAGCTCACCTGGATGCCTCTGAGGAGCAGACAGAATGCATTCAGGCCAATCGCTCTTCCGTACAGGCTCAAAACATCTCCCTCCTCAAGCTGCTCCCCTCCCTCTCCCTCTTCCGCTAGCCCAGGCAGACTGGGAATGACCGGATCGTACTATGAGTGGGCGGGGGGGGGGGGGGGCTCCGGTAGGAGGCTGCTCTCAGCCGACTGCGTTCTTTCTGGCAGACAGCCATAAAAAACAGTGCATTGTGACCGTCGAGGGAGGGGGTGGGTGCTGCGGGGTGGGTGTTAGTTACAATGTGTGACCCAGCAGATGGCAGGGAAAGGGTTTCCTGCACGTGCGCGTGTGATCTCCCCGGCCGACCCCCGCTACGCAGATATGGTACAGCCGATGAGTTCATGGAGGCAGATTGTGAGGCAGCGCTGCCTGCATTTCACGTAACGGCAGCTAGCATAGGGGGGCTAAGATGATGCAGGCTGAATTTGCGTGTGATTTGACCACTGAGCTAAGCTAAGCTAACCCAAGCTAGGTGAGGAGGCATGCTGAGCTGGGTTTCATTAGGAATGGTGCAACGTTAAGGAGACAGTATCGATTGCTTGTATCATCTAAGAGGCTGCAGTAGCTCAGATCAAATGTTAAACTGAAGGCTCACTTTGTTTGCCTTGAATGAGTGTCAAATAACTCGGAGAACAAAAAGCCCTCTGCACCGAGACAAAGTCTGTACAGCGGTCTGTGGATAATTTTGTACATCATTATGACAAAGTATCCTACTGTTGTTTTGACTGTTAATCAATGCTCAATTAGTAAATTGAATGAATTTGTTTTATTTTGTTATTTCATTTTAATGTTTTGTATTGACAAATTATAACCAATTATCTTCTGCTAAGAGCTTTACAAAAGCAAATCTTTTTTGAAGGTCAAATGTCTTTCGTAGGTTTTTAAAATCATGCAAATTGTAATTTTTGGTTCTTGGTTGCTTCTCAGACAAAGCAAGCCGATTGAAGGCTGACTATGGGTTCTGGTTACATATAGTGGGCACTTGGTATTATTTATGACGTGTGGTCACAAGTGGTCTATAGATTTATTTTGATTTATTTTAGTTAAATCAACAATAATAATGAATGTTAGCTGCAGTGCTAGTTAGAGTGATCTATATACAAATCCACCAGTGGCAAACAATAGCAGTAGTAACAGCTTTTTGTCTTTAGCTTTTCTATTTTTTTCCCCATGAAACCTCTTTTGGGCTAGCCATCTCTGATATTGTGACTGTCAGGCTACAAATGACAAATCTCAGAGAAGATAGTGCTCATGTGTTTCCATTCACGCTCAAAATGCCTTTTCTCATCCACTTGGATGACCTTGACTGACAGACTTGTTGCCAAAGGAACCAAACTGTGGCTAGTGCATTGTGTGTATTGGGTGGTGTGTGTGGGGGGGGTTGTGGGGGAGGGGAGAAGGGGGATTGTGGGTTGTGTGAGGCGGATTCTACCTTGTGGCAGAAAAAGTGTGAAATACACAATAAAACCGGCCCGTTTCTGTTTGAAACGGGGCGTATTGTGAGGTGAACAGCATGGACAGGGAATTTCAGCCATTGTCATCTGTTTTTGATAAATCTTTTATCTATTGCTATGCTGTGATCCTCAATTTAAGAGGCAGGGAAATAATTGGTTATGTGATGCATTTATTATCAGATACATAATAAGTGGATTATGTGGTTTGATAATAATAATAAATCTAATTTATATAGAGCTTTTACAAATGCCAAAGACGCTTCACAATAGCAGCTAAATCATACTGATCAAAGTAAAAAACAAAACATAAACAAGGTTTCAGAATTATGGATAAAAAACTGAATGCCTTTTTTTTTACCCAAAAGTAAACATAATAAATAACTATATTTTTACTACTACGTAAAACATTTAAAACAGACTTTAAAAATGTCTATGCCAAATGTGTAGTAAATGTATAGCCTCATCTCATTACCCATGATCAATGAATATGTCTAATGCTAAAATCCATAAATGTGTCTTCAAATAGCATAATATTCATTAACATGCAATCAAATCCATTCCTGGTGACATGTCATGTAACAACAGATCTCTGTCTCAAAGCGTCATGTATAATGTTTGCATAATACTCAGTTCAAATTGGGATTTTTCCCTGGGAATACCAGTATCGCCAAGTCATGGAAAGTATCCACAGCATGGATAAGAATTTTATATGATTGAAAAATAGTTTGTGTTGAGTGGTTTGTATCAGAGTGCTTTTAGAGCGACATGAAAGTCTATACAAGTATAAAAGGAAGGAAAAATGCAAAGCATTGTTAAATTTGATATGACCCCACTTAGACACAGTGGTAGAGGACATTTGGGAAGTTCTACGTATAAACAAAATAAACAAAATAAATAAAAGATGCATAAACGTCGCACTATTTGCTGCAGGAATATAGAAACGTAATGTCTTTAAAAACACTGCACAAGAAACAAACAAAGGAAAAAAGAGGAAGTGTTTTGTTTGTGAGGCTATGGCCCCTGGGCTGCCCTTTCCTCTCCTGTCATTCGCTCCTCTTTCTGGGTCCCCTTACCCTTGTACACCCCTCTGATATGCACCGAAGACAAAGCAGGCAGGCCTGTTCCACTGGGTCTAATAGCAGGATATACTATTTCCTCACACATAATTAACTGCGTCCAACCAAGCAGGATAATTCACCCTCACTGAAGACTTCCTGTCCAGCATGACACTGCACCCTTTCATAATTTTGACACACACACACACACACACACACACACACACACACACACCTTTTCATCCAATAGGGGAGAAAACTGTTTTCTAATAAGAGTACTGCTTCATATACCCGTATTTGTGATCTGGAACATGAAATCCCTTTTCCACCAAAGATGTGCGGAAAAGTTGGGACAGATTAGCGTCATTGGTACAACTTGTCCACAAAAATCCCAAACAGTGAGTTGGATGTTGCATCCCACGATTATTTCAAAGCATGCGGATGAAGCAGTGCTCAACTGTATCAGAAATAGCTGAGCTAGACCGTTCCACGTTAAGAATCCCCCATATCTCCCATCTTCCCAAAGACTCCTAATTAGCTTAATTAGATGACTGGTGAAGAACCCCAGCAGGGATACAATCGTGCACCTTCAGTGCACACGCACATGCACACGCACACACCCACACACACACACACACACACACATACACACACACACACACACACACAACTTTCAGTATTTTGAGTGTAATCGAATCAAACCACACACACACACACACACTCACAAACGCACAAACATACGCACATACGCACATACATACAGACACACACACACACACACACACACACACACACACACACACGCAAGCAAGCATGCAAAGTGCAACTACTCTGTCCGATTTATAATAGGATCCATTCATATCCATTCACAACATGGCCGCAGAAAGAGATTGGACCCATTGACCCAAAATATCTAATCTGGGATCCAGAAGTGCTACTACGCTGTAGCACAACTCTGGGGGAGACGGCATAGAGCCTGGGCAGGAAATCAACCACCGAGAAGGGCTGAGTTACACCTTCATTCCTGTTTTGTTACCGACTTATACTTAATAGAATCTCATTATCGTGGGCAGATGAACTAGGGACATCAATCGTGGCCAGTCTAAACAGTGTTGATTTGAAGCCTTTACTTTGTTACTACTGTGACACTATGTTACAGTTAACTTGTGCTTGCTTAGTTTGTGTCTGCTGTCAATAGCCAATTAGGAGCTTCTCGCTGATCAGAATGGGCGAAACAAATATGAATGCGAGACTCTATTCAAGAAAACAAAGGCATCAACTGCTCCAGACAATGCATGATCAAAGCATGCTAAAAGGAATCATACTTTTGATAGAGTCATATTTCAAAGCGCATGCTATCAGGGGAGATGAGATCATTTGATTTCTAAATGTGCACACCAAGGTAATTTTCTTTGCCGTGCTGGAAAGAATTCTGAGGCATTCTGAACATAGGCAAGCCAGCTCATAGATGGGGTCAGGAGGGGGCAAATGGGTTTGGAAACTGGAAAATTACAATTACAAAGATATGACAAATGCAGAGCACAAGATTGGAACGCTCGGGCTGGCCCTCGGAGGAAATGAGCGCGCTCCATTCACTCAGCACATGCACATGGCCTGATTGGCTCGACACTCTGCACTGGTGAGGACAGACTTGGCTGTCCTGTACTTTTTAACCAGTTCCAGTTGCACAGTCACCGCCAATGTATTCCTTCAAGAAAACATACAAACCAAAAAAATGTAACCAAACAAACCCACAGCACAGGATACGATGTGGGGGGGCATGCGGCAGAGCCTTCTATTTATTACAAAGACGCATCTCTGTTTCTTTCCTCTTGGAGTTGGGCGCAGGGAAAAAAGAAAACACTGCAGTGAAGACAGCACACCCCCTTATCGTCATCCATGACATCAAGTCATGACTGACCGACCTCGAAGGGATGACCCCACCGCTGCCGTCTCTAGAGTGCCAGCTGTTTGCGCGTGAGTAAACATACGTGTGCATGTGCATATATGAAAATAAACATACATACAGTATATGATCTCTGTGATGATCTGTCTCTGTCTCTGTCTCTGTCTCTCTCTCTCTCTCTCTCTCTCATAAGGATTTAGGATCCTGTGGACGCCGCTGGCTCTCCACAGCGTCCGTCGCGTCGCTGCCATTGTTATTCAGCTGCGCACTCCGCAAGCCTGCCACCGCCGGGCCCCGCGGATCAATAGATGTGCAGAGCAAATCACAAAGAGACACACACACATACACATACACACACACACACACACACACACATCCCCCCCCCCCACACACACACAACGCAACAACACAACAACTCCATATTTGGGGAAGCAATGGCGATTTCCACCCGAGCCGAACAACACTACAATTAATCTGAGGCGTATTAATAAAACAATATGTTTGGCCTGAGGATCCAAGTGTTTCCAGAATGTTGTGTCTAAGTAAAGGGTGGTGGGAAGGGGGGGGGGGTATTCAAATAGTGTAGTGTACATGTTTCTTATTATTCCTGTTGGCTGCAAGCAACAAGCAAGAACTTTTGAGTCACAACACAAAATTGGGAATGCAAATCGGTAGGTTGTGAAGATGAAACGGAGCGGGGGGGACGCCGCCTGGCTTAGGCGACGGCTGGATTCAGAAGGGGTTCGATAATCCTCCGTCAACACTGAGCATGTATCGCTGCAAGCCCCCTCGGTTTGAAGTTCAGACGCTGCTGTTACAGCGAGAGTGGCAGAGAGCCCCCCGTTCTCAATTCACACAACATTGGAGGAGGCGGACTGACCTTGAGGTGACACTCAAAACTTCAAATAGCTTTACAGTTATTTATTCATTCGTTTATTTCCGACGCCTGTTGTGAAGTCGTTCATCACCCTCTCTGCATATGAGGCCCACCCAAAGTCACGGACGCCAGTCAATCTGACTTTAACCATGAGGTGCTTCCAATTGTTGGGTTGTAGTTCTTTTCAACTCTAGGTCTGACCAACAGCAGTGACGGAGGCCAAAAAGAGGCAGAGGTTCATTCTGTGATTTGCGTGAGGTGCAGACAGACATGAAGGCGCTGACATGAAGCTGTATGTAGCTCTCCGCGGGGGGGCAGAGCCACTGCTTTGAATAATGAGGCCCACACAGTCCAGCTATGTGCTTTGGCCAGTAGATGGCAATGAGTTGCAAACAGGTGAGCGACAGCTACAGATAATGTTAGAGGGGACAATGATGTTCATTCTACATCCTATTCGTATTTCTGAGTAGAATGGTGTGGCTGCAGCCACCACAGATGTTATTATAATTGCGTGGCAGTCGCATGTTAATTAATTCAGCTTAATCCACGCCTCATTAGGGGGGCTGGCTGCAACACCCAGCTTCTTATTCCGAAGCTGAATATCATGAGATGAACAGAAGAAGTCTGACAAATATGTCCATTATGTATAATGAGAAGACGTTGAATGGGACATTTAGCACAAAACAGGATGCTGACTAATCCTCAATTAACCGTCCTGTTCGTGTTGTTTTTCATTTTTTTCATCTTCTTGTTCTACTGCCTCACTTCGTCACCCTCATGTATTTTGCACAGACAACAAGACACTTTTGTTGTAAAGCATTGTCACTCCCTGCTGTGTTGTCAGGCCTGCTCAAGATGCCAGGCTCATCCCTAGCATCGGACCATGTGACTAACAGCAGCCCAATGACTTTGCACAATCTCACAGTCCCAGTTGTGTTTCCCCGCAACCCGCACCAGTCACCGGGTACTGAGCATATTGGCAAATACTTCCAAGATGATATCACCTCCCAAACTCAAGCTGAAAAAAAATGAAAAAGCTTTTCGATAATGGATGACTAGGGATTGCCTTTGTTTTTTAGAAAAACCTCAGAGGAGAGATAGGGGGTCATGTGTTCAGAGATTTATCACTTGCTGATCCTACAAAACATCTCAGGGGCAACGTGGGGGGGGGGGGGGGGGGGGGAAGAGGGGTAGGGGCCGGGGGTAGGGATCCCCACTGTAATGAACGGGGAGTCAAAGTCAGAGCCGTGTTTTAGCAGCAGGTCAAGGACGTGCAGACCTCTTGGTGGTATTTCTTCCCCCGTGAAGGGAACCCACCAAACCCATGTCTTTATTAAAATTAAACAACAGACTGGTTTGTGTAAAAGTGGCATAAACACACACTTGGCTTGTGTTTATCATTTAATTCCTCCATATTTCTCATGCCCAGACATGGTTTATTTCTCTAGAAAAATACACAGGGTACTAAAAGGTTTTTTTCCCACAGTTTTCCAATGGGAAGGACCTTGGTTTGAACCTTTGTTTACCCAAAAAACGTTGTGACTTGAAGTCATTTTTGGGAGGATATGAAATCTTCTGTGAGATGAACTTGGAACTTACCCTTCATATCCCTTCTGAAAATAACCCCCGTCCCTATAGAATGCAACAACAGCTTGGCCAACATAGCGTGAACAGGGCACGGCAGTCAGCGCAAGGCTAGAATACGGGAAGACCAGATGGGTGTAGATTGATTCACAGTGGAACATTTGTTGTTTTAGCAGCCATGCGCACAGCCCTGGTTCGGTTCCGCCATTCTTTCTCCTGCACTGGACTCCATGCCTGCTGACGTCAGCCACAGCCTCGGCACAGACTTAACTATCAAATTCCCCCCTGTTTTTATCTTTTAACTCTTCCATCTTAAGCTGCATGGGAAATGAAAAAATGATCCACATCAGTCAGCCAAGAGGGGTCCCCTAGTTAGTTGTTTATTCATGCAAAACACTGCAGCGCTAAAAGAGCACCCTCCATTTTGAGAGAGCGTTGAGCCCGGGCCACTTTGGCAGCCCCAAACCGCAGAGTAACAAAAGACCTTATCGCGACAGAGATAAGGGGAGGTTGGCCAAGCAGCTGCCGAGGATAAAAGAAAGTCTTTGTTGCCAATCCCGTTTCTTAGCCAAAGATGTGCTTTCCACACCATCGCCGTTCTACGACTTAATACTCAGAGGGGGCCAACCTTCCACTGTACCTTAACCGTGTTCATGTGTGAAACTGTGAGAGCGTTTATTTAACAACGCATTACATCTGATGTCTGACACATCCGAGCATCGCTGATTATGTATTCTGTATTTGACATTTAGCAGGCAGTCTCTCAAGCGAAGCACGTCAGTGTGCACTGGTACGTTGCATACACATTTACACTTGTTGCCTCTCATCTCCAACTGTGGCCTAATTGAGGAGATGCACTTGTAAGCATCGTTTAGTTGCCTTAGTTGAATGAAACCGTCGACCAGATGGAAGAAACAGTTAGTCACTCACAATTTGTTCAATAGCGGTATGTCTTACCGCTTGGTTAGTTGCTAACTTTTCACTGTCAGCTGCCATATTGTGTATCTCTCTCGGTATCTCTCCCTCTGTATCTCTCCCTCTGTCTCTCTCCCTCTGTATCTCTCCCTCTGTATCTCTCCCTCTGTATCTCTCTCTCTGTATCTCTTTCTCAATCAAGGGACTTGTAAAAAAATCAAGGGGCTTGTTGGAGGCTTGAGCAGGGAACACAGAATCACACGCAGGCACATTCCTCTAAATCTGTGTTTTGTCTCCCTCTGCAACATGGGGTGATATTACTGAAAAACCCAAAAGGTCAGCACAGATGTTTTTTGGTCCTCCTCTGCTCTTTGTCCATCTTTTGTCAAGCCTTTTATTAAAAAGGGAACATTTACGCTGACATTTGAAAACCGCCTGAATACCTTAAATGAGTTATTCAGAGATGACCACAGAGACGATACTCACAATGCCGTCGCGTTCGGTAAGGAAATAGATTTTATTTTCCTATCATGGAAGATTGATACGTGTCCGGGTCACCTGTCGAATCCACATCGGCCGATTTCAAAAGAAATCCCACATTGTGTTTAGTTTTACATCACGTCTGCTGCCGTCTCCCCCTTTAACGGCAGCCCCTTCAACCCGGACGAGTCTCACCTGCATGACTGGCAACCCATTCATAGCCTTCCCCAGAGAGATAAATAATAAAAAAAGCTGAGCATATGGTGAAGCTCTGAAGCCTTCAGTGTGATTGATGCGACGTGCTGTACGACGACGACATCATCGCCGAGCACTTCGCCCGCAGAGAAAGCCAGAAAAGCTCTTCATCCACATTTGCATTTTAATACCTCAGCAATATCGAATCCATTACGCCTCCCCTGGTGGCCTATTAGCGGCGGGTTAATTAAAGACTAGATGAGGCCGCGGCGCGTCTAGGAGCAGACGATCTGTCTGACCCCGGGGCTGATTGTCAGGGCCTCATGCTGACCACGAGGGCTCATCGCCGGACACATTCTACACCGCGACTCCCAGAATTACCTCCCGGGGCGGCAGGGAAACTGAGCCCCTGCGTGACTGATGGCCGAGGCCGGCCTGTTAATTTCCACAGATAACAATAATCCTCCGATGCGTGGGGAGAAGGGCAAATCATAAAAAGCTAAAAATAAATACCAGTAAGCGGCCCACTTCGATTTGGAGCCATCCTGCGCAGATTGAATAAGCCGGGGCAAGATGAGCTGCTCGCATGCATGCCGACTCTTCATTTAGTGAGGTCGCACCACACCGACGGGGAAGGGATCGCAATTGGTGGTACGCACGTGCTCATGCACACACACGCTCATACACACACGCACACTCTCTCTCTCTCTCTCTCTCTCTCTCTCTCTCTCTCTCTCTCTCTCTCTCTCTCTCTCTCTCTCTCTCTCTCGCTCTCTCTCTCTCTCTCTCTCTCTCTCTCTCTCTCTCTCTCTCTCTCTCTCTCTCGCTCTCTCTCTCTCTCTCTCTCTCAGATTAGCCAGTTGTCACAGATCAGATTGACAGACACAGCATAAACACTGCTGGTGGCGAGAGTCTGAGCTGTGACAGTCAGTCAGTCAACCAGGCAGGCAGGCAGGCAGGCAGGCAGGCAGGCAGGCTTAGGCGCAGAGTGACAGCGTGGTGCGCAGGCTGAGCACAACAGGCAAAACATTCAGAGAAGTGACAGTAAGGGAGCCCTATATGCTAACACACTACCAGAGTCGTGCAGAACTCCAATGTGTGCTACAAATCTCTCTGGTTCTCCGTCTCTCGCACCTCACAAAGACACACACAGAATTCCCCGTCCAGCTGAGTGCAAAGAGAGGAGGAAAGACTAGACATGTTGAAGTGATTGTACAGGCAGACGGCAACAGAGCCAGAGTCGGGAAGGGGGACGGGGGGGGGGGGGGGGACTGTATGGGGACAGACACCATGAGAACCAGTGGTCCAAACCCAGCCCCTTCAGCACGCCTGCCTGCATGGTTTCTGGCTGCTTGCTGACTGGCTGGCTGGCTGCTTCATACGCTATGGGAGGATGCACCGGAACAGCCTGCTGACTCAGCCTAGTAAATTATGCTTGGAATTGGGCAAACTATTAACAGGTACATGCCTCCCAGACACTAGGAGAACAGTCTCCTGTAGAAAGGAGGCTGGGTTTGTGTTGCAGTTTGCCAGGGTGCATCATGGGAACGGAGGAGAGACACCCGCAGCATGGAGTAGGTATAGATTGCATTGATCCTGAACACAAGAGCAAAACTCTTTCAGATATACGATACACTGGTGGTCGCTTGATGCAAAACACGTGAAGAACTAAAAGTTTCCCCCTCAGCAGGCAGGGTGATACATTATACTGTAAAGTAACTGTGGTATAATAAATCGGTCTAAATAAGGTCTGGTACCCGCAACAGGGTGGGGGGTTCCACAGTCCTCTAGTTTTGCCAGTGTACTGTTATCTAAAGACTATCTGAACAAGTATTAAATAAAAATCTCCATATAGAAATTGGAATGATTCTTTTATTTCAAATGAAGGCAAAGTCAATTGTTTTTCCGCTCAGGTTGAAATGAACAAAAGCAATAAACAGATTGTATTTTCAGAACTGAGAATTTAAATGCACCGTTGATGGGTTCACAGTCACACTGTTATGTATTCAATATTCTGCAATAACTTAGCGGTGCGAGCGGTTACACCCGCACAGTGGATGATCAAATGTGCAGTATGTTATACGCCCCTGATTGGATCGCGAGTATGGATTAGACAGCCACACTGTTGTGCACCCTGTAGTCGTTATAAAATGCAGCCGGCCAGCGTGTAGATTCTGCCTGGATGGAAGGCTTCAGCCTCATCTCAGGAATGGATAGACAAGCTCCTCTCACAAGGCTTCCTCTATCCTACCAAGGAGACAGAACGCAGCTCGTTCTACACTTGTTTCTGCCGCCGTGGCTTTTAAATATGTAATTTTCCGCATGTGATAGCATGGCAAAGCAGCTTTCAAAGAAATAACATTATAAACAGCATTGTGGCGGGGCGTGTGAAATCTTGGCTTTGATTAAACCCGGGTGACTTCAGAGCATGAGTGAGTTCATTCATTAAGTGACTGAGAGGAGAGAGCAACCTCAGGGAAAGGCATTTCGAGGATTGTCACGTTAAGACGGGAGGAAGTAGAAAGGAATGAGCCACCAGACCTTTCACAGTTTGAGTCACAGTACAACAAAAAGAAAAAAGCATAAGCATAAATTGTAATAAGTATATTTGACCTTCTTCTGATTCCCCTGCTGGAATAGAAGAGTGAGTTACATGATGCCGATGGCTGAATGCCATGTATAAGACATGGCAGGGCACACGAGTCCATGATGAAATATGTCACAATAAGCTGTGGACCCAACAGCAGCAACTCATGACTGCATCGCTAAAGGCCATGACGGCAATCGGTCCCTGGGAATTAATTACTCCACGATAAAGCAAGTTAATCAAAGAGCCGTTTAAAAGCATGTCAAAGTAGTATTGTAAACCCTTCTGTGCTCTTATTGTTGAATCATAAAGACAACAATGTAATCAAGATTCAAGGGATCCTGTCAGCCACCCCATGTCTCTTGTGGTCAAACCCAGAAGGCAGTGGAGGAGAGATGATAAGCCAGGCCGAGCTGAGGATCAGGCACCGGTGACAGGGACACGATGTGTCGCGTATAGATTCAGTCGTAGAACGTCTGGAACGGGTATTGTGGAAGTCTTAACAAACACACCAACTACAGATGTGGGGCGATGCAATCACTCGACGTCTCCCTCTTAAAACCAAACACTCTACCGAGGCTAATGTGTGAGGTTTGCGGGCTGATGGGTCCTTATGCATTTGTTCCTTTAGTCCTTTACCTTTATTTATTTTTGCTTAGTCCGCTCTCTCGCCCCCTCAAGGGGACAGCATTTATTGATTTTCTGTCAGGGGATGACATCAATGTCCCCGAGCTGCACTAAAACCAGTAACGTTGTCAAGTTCTAAACAGCCAGACTGGTAATCAGTAATCTTTCTTTGTTATTTTACGAGGAACATTATCAATGTTCTCAGTCGACTGGGAATATTTTCTTTATTTATTTAACTTATTTATTTAACTGCCAAAATAAGCTTTCGGAATTGAACTTCAACCGAAACAAATCAATACTGTTAGTGTTCCATGCATACAAATGTCCCTGATGGGAGTCCCCCCGCACCATACACACAAAGACACACACAGCCAGCCATGCTTTGACCTTGCAGAGTGGAGAGGAGAGTTTGGAAAACAGCTGGTTATAAGATGGAGGAAACAGGCACTACACATAATTGCCTAAGTACACTTAAACATTTGTGGGCAACACTATACCTTGCACATGCACACACACACACACACACACACACACACACACACACACACACACACACACACACACACACACACACACACACACACAGGGAAACCAGGGAAGCGAATGAGAAAGAGACAGTGGAACATTGAATTCTCCCATGCGGTAAACAACGTAAGCAGTGTATCGAGGTATGAAAAGGAAGTGGGTCTGTGCTTCTTCTCAAATGTTGGCAGTAAATTAAAATCCATTAGAGTCACTGGCATGACAGAGATGTTGACACTAAGACTTATTAAAAACGGCAGTCGCTGGTATTTGCGACACCACTTTAGGTGCACGTACTTCCACAACATCCCCTTATCCTTATTTCTTGATTCATCCTCTGTGTTGCTGTCATGTGCAGTCAGGGTGCAACAGCAGAGTTTATGGCTGGGAGGTCCGTCCTGTGATAAAGCATCATCGCTTAAAACCATGGGTGTGTGTTTTGACACACACAATGATGGTGGTTTACTTTTGCTGACACAAAGCCTTGCACGGCACGTGCGGTTGGCTTTCACACTGACACAAAGTGATGGAAGTAGACGTTCATTTCATTTGTTTTTTTATTATCTGCGCATGAAAAGTAATACGAGACAGCAGAGTCCTATTCTGCTGAGAATAGATAATGAAGTTCCAATGTGACAAAGACAAAAGCAGGGGAGAGAGGGAGAGAGAGAGAGAGAGAGAGAGAGAGAGAGAGAGAGAGAGAGAGAGAGAGAGAGAGAATAGGAAGAGAAAAGACGGAGAGAGTGAAGAAGATGGAGAGAGAGAGAGAATGCAGCTAAATAATTTATGAAAAAGAAATGTTCAAATGTATTTCTGTAAACAAACAACAACAATGCTGACAGTAATTTGGCAAAGGCATAGCTAGACCGTAGAACCATCTCCCACCGAGACACATACTCCTCCCTTATCATATAATAATTATAGTGTGTATGAATATATAAATGTAGGCCCCTACTAACCCATTGCTATGGGGCTGATAAACCCTGATAAAGTCCACTCGTGTGATAACATAGGAAACGGGTGCGGACGGACAGACAGAACCGCAGACAGACAGAAGCAACAATAGAGCCTCTAGAGAGCAAGACAGGATGAAACAGAGAGCCATGGCAGCAGGAGACCCGGATAACCAAGGTGAAGGTCTGTGTGTGTGTGTGTGTCCTTGCGCGTGCGAATGCCGTTGCATGTTTGTGGGTCTTTGTATGTGTGTGTGTGCGAGGGTCTTTGCGTGTGTGTTTGTGTGCGTCCGAGTGTGTGAGGCAGAGAGCGAGAGTGATGGATGTGCGAGGGGAAGTAGGCACCAGAGAAAGTGAAAGCAGACAGAGACGGAGTGAGGGAGAAAAAAAGAGGAACAGCTAAATGATGAAAGAAGAGGAAGTGGTGACAGAGGAATGGCACAGTGCTGTACGATGGATGGAGAGGACAGGGAGGACGGAGGAAGGAGAGGACAGAGGGAGGAGGATAGAGGGAGAAAAGACAGAGGGAGAGAGGGGGAAGTAGAGAGAGAGGTTAGAGGAGAAAGGAGAAGATAGAGGGAGGGAGAATTCAGGGAGAGAGGGGGCAAAGTAGAGGGAGAGAGAAGAGAAGGAGAGGATAGAGGGAGAGGGGAGACGATAGGGAGAGAGGACAGAGGGAGAGAGGAGAGGGAGTGAGGAGACAATAGAGGGAGAGGACAGAGGGAGAGAACAGAAGATAGGAGACGATAGGGAGAGAGGACAGAAGGAGAGAGAGGACAGAGGCAGAGAGAGGAGACGATAGAGCGAGAGGACAGAAGGAGAGAGAGGACAGAGAGAGGAGAGGGAGAGAGGAGAGGGGCGGAGAACAGAGGTAATGGACTGATACTTTGGAGTGACAGAAAAAGGGGTGAAAGATAGGACAGTCCAAAGGAGGTTTTATTTTTCTTGGTTATTAACAACCTTCCATATCACAGTGGGAGGGTTTTTGGGAAAGCTTTTGGAAGCAATGCCACAGAAAATAAGCACTGTGATGCAAGGGAAGTCCGCCCAACCAGTTTTGTTGTTGTGGTTTTGAGTATGACTTGCGCAGTTCTCATTTTCTCCAACAATTGTGCAATAGCAACTCAACAACCGGAGCCCTCATAGTTAGGAATGTGGTTTCTGTGTCCGAAGAGAACATGTTAAACGTCACAGTGTGGAGCAGTAGGCCTACGCAGTATGCCTTCCAGCTACAATAAAGGCCGATTTGATTCCCCTGCTAGACCTAGTAAAAATGTCTGATATCAACTTTTTAAATTAGTACAATTTTGCCTAATTCATCCAATAACATTGATATCTCCAGTCACTTAATGGATTTACAATGCTTGTGACTCAATTAGATAGGCCTAATTTTAGGACACTAACAAATGACCATGTGTGTTGTTGAAACAGGACAAATTAAATTCAAAATATTTAATTTAGATGAATTCAAGTTTTACAATTGAATCACGCAATCCATGTCTCAGAGACTCTCTACATTCTACTTATATTTCTTGTTTAAATGTATACTATCAAACTTTAAGTTTGTCTCGCATTCTGCCCCCCACCCACCCACACACACACACACACACACACACACACACACACACACACATACATACAGCGAATGTTCATCGGTCATGTTCATGGTATAGCTTCAGGCCAGTGAAATCTAATTCCCTCCTCATTCCTGCAGGAAACAGATTTTTTCCTACACTAAATTCTTTACATTCTTCCTTAGCAGCAGAGCCCATTTATAGCCAATAGCCGAGGCTAATTCCCGTGGCACTCATTTCTTGCGAGTGCTCTACTTCATGAGGTTTTATCGTGCATTCCTCGTTCCAGAACAACATCAAGAACCAAAAAAGAAGGAGGGGGACGTACATCTTCCCGTCACACAAATCACAAGAGAGCCGTCAAAGCGTCCCGATAAAGACGCATTCGGCATTCACGATATTTACACTGAGCGGCTGCTAGCGAGCAAGCGGGCGATGACTCCCATGCAAGATCCCCTGGAAAAAACCATAAAACATCTAATAGGGATGTTGAACGCGCTGAGCGCTTCGACCACAGACTCCGCAGAGGGCTGAGGCTGCACAGCGAGGGCCAGAGAGGGAAAACAGAATAACCCTAACCCTCGCCATACCACAGAAGAAGACGAGAGAGACTTTGAGTAGAATCAAATGAATAAGGAATGGTTGCCTGTTTTGTTGGTGAATTGGATGTGATACAACGCTCCACTCATGCTTCATTGTGTGCGCGGTTTGGTCAAATAAATACACAGAATAATGAGAAAGGGTCAGAACTAGAAGTTCAGTGCGAGTGAAGTGAGATTTGCATAAGTGGGACATACTGTAACTGGGGCCCTAAATGAACAGGTGTGTTGAGACAGAGGGCAGCCAGGAGCAGTACCACTAATAGCAACATTAAACTAGCCAAGATGTACCGCTCTACAGTATGTTTTGCATTATGACACACATTATGGGCACTGGAAGACCTTTGTAATAGCTTTTGTTGGTGCATCTTTCAAAAATCTTTTTCTAAAAATTGGAAAAAAAGATTTAAAGACAAGTTGGCTGAACAGGCCTAGAATCAACAGGCCACGAATCGTGTGCAGTGCTCTTTTATGGAAGCGACTGGGAGACTAGGGACTGAAAGAAGCTGACCATGCCTTGGATAGAGATGCACGTCTCTATCCAAGTCTATCCAGTCTGGATGTAAATGGGATGGGGAGAAAATCAATGTTACTTAAACTCAAAAGGTTGACCAAGCATAAGTTCCCAGCCAACACATTAAATTTAACCAACCAGTACTCACTCAGCCCTATTGAGTAGCTTATTTAGTCAAAGCCTATAAATGGGCAAAATCAAGATGAAGAAAATAAAGCAGATAGTAGGGGTGAGAGATAGAAAGTGATAATGATAGATAGAGAGAGCGAGTGTGTTTGTGCATGTCTGATAGAGGGGGACGAACACCAGAATAAAGATACCATTTACTATACAGAAAGAGACGAGAAGCAATTAACCGACGGCAGACAATCCTCAATGCTCTCCTATATTCTTCTGGGTTTTTGTACATTTTACAGCCTGGGCTCCCACTGAACCAGCAGACCAGATCCCATAAAGCAGCTACAGAGCCCTGGAGGGACATCCGAGATGAGAGGGAGAAATGATGCTCTGCACATGAATACATTCCATGCGCACCACAGAGAGCAGGGTTTGCACACAAAAGGCAAAAATCCCCCACAACAGGGACCATCCCCGTAACAGCTGCCTAAAAGCGCCTGCTGACTAATTACATAGATTACACGCAAATTGTTGTGCCCGATACCATTGGTTCAGTCAATGGACGAGGACAGCGAGACACGGGTGTGGGTGGGGGGGGTTCAACATCAGCTCAAAACAAAATGCTTTGGACTTTTCCAACTTACTTCGTCAAAGCCGCTGTCCTCTTTCTTGAACGCTGCAGGGGGAAGAAAGAGAAGAAGGAAAGTAAGAGAAATCCTGGCAAACACGGGGAACTTCTGAGAAAAGAGCAACATCCCAAAGCCATGGGGGGAGGGTGGGGGGCATTCTGTGTGCTTACGAGACGCAGGAGAACACCAGTGACGGATCCGAATTTGAAACTGTTACACTGAGATTTGCCATGATTTTTGGACAGCAAACATTGAAGATGAATTAGACATGGCGGCCGTATCGGTGACCTTTCATGGGGGGCTTTGTTAGCCAGGAGAGCACCAGGAGAGCTGCCATTGCTGTTGTTCTGAGCGGAGCAGTTTTTCCCCCTTGATCACATAAAATTCCTAGGGGTACTGTGATTGCTTTGTGACAGCAATATCCATCTCGTTTACGAATAACTGAAGGTTAACCACTCGGCCCGGGAGATGCCTCCACCTTGACAGTCGCTGACGCATGACAGCGACCCCCCATTGTCAAGGTTTGGTCCACAACAAACACAATACATACAGCCACCCCCTCCCTGTCAAAGCCTCTGTTTTAAGGTTAATAATTTCAACTTGGTTTTAATGGGCCGTCTCTCCGAACAATCGAAGGGGACCCCAGATGGCTCCAGAGGAGGGTTAGTGTTTTGGGGGTGAAGCTGGTGAAGGTTGGTGTGTTGGTGATGGTGTTTTTTTTGGAGGGGTGGAGGGGGGTTTAAATGACTTTTTCATGTCACAGTAAGTGTTTGGAGTCAGACTCTGGCTACTCGCTGGGCCATAAAATTGCAAATTCCCTCCAGAGGCTTTTACAGTCACAATAATTCCCCATCGTGGCCATATGACCAGATCACTGCCTTTTAAAGAAGGCCACACTGCACAATACAGTGTATTTCACTTACCAAATCAAGTATGATCATCATTATGCAGTAGGCTTAGTTTACAAGCTATTTTAGAGTTATTCAAATGTTTTATAAAGTAAGTGACAATTGCCTTAATGCAAATATGTGTGTGTTGATTGATGGAATGTCACAATTTACGAAAGACTCAATAGAAGTTGGTATAGGCTCATTTTAATAATAGCCTATATTATAATGTTAAAATAGAAATGTCATTAACCTTGTGGCTGCAAGTCATTATTTTTTTCTTTCGATTGTGTGGCTTTGATTAAAAATCTATCATCAGTGGGAAACTAGGCCTATAGGCTTTCTTAATATATATGTGTTTGAGAGTAGAAGGACAAAGAATCTCTACGCTGGTCAATCGATGAGCGAAAGTAGAGGCGCTGTGTTGGTTTAGAGGGAAGAAAAGATGACCAATCCGCGCAGCCGGGAGAAAAAGTCAATGCCAATCTTTCTTCAACCGCAGGATCGACAGGACTGTAGATTTGAATTGAATGCGATTCTCATCTTATCCCACACAGGCTGCCTCTGTTAGAATTTAATTATAGAAAAATAGGCTACTCTCGACACGAAATGAAGATATAGACCTATATCGTTAGATAGCAATATGTAGGCCTATAGACCGATCATAGAGATAGATAGATGGAGATCTAGATAGATAGCTAGATAGAGGATATATAGATAGATAGATATATAGATAAATAGGTCTATAGATGGAGATATAGATAGATTTATACATATAACTTTAATCTATATATAAATAGCATATGCATGTGGCATGCTCTTTCAGATGACTTTCATTCTAGTCCACCACTATTGGCGGTGGCTTTGTGACTTCACAGGCATGTGTCTCGCAGCAACAAGGTTATCTGTTATACAGATTTTAGTCATGCAATTCAAGCTAAAATAAAGACAGTTCTTACCGATGCTTCTGAAACTCTCGGATAAAGTTCTTCTCAACTTTTTCATTTTGCCGATTTTTTCTGCAGGCTTAGAAGCTGGCATCAGATCGCACATTTGGATGACTTGTCTGCAGCGGCTCCTCGAACACTGAATATAGGGTGAAGTGGTTCAAACTGTGGGCTTCGACGTTGTTGTCTTCCAAACCCCCTAAACACACGCACAGACCAGACTCCTATCCGTGGGGATTGGTTTGAATGCAAAAACGCCTTTTATGAATGCCTCCCCTATATGTTTAGAATCCCAACTACATTTCTATTCCATTAAACGGACGATGCGCCAAGCAGCGTGGTAGAGAGACTATAACAGAGCTGTCGTCATTTAAAATCGGATCGTCTTAGTTTCTGCACCGAAAACTGAAAATGTGTTTTTCTTCGGGGTTTTTGTCCCACTCAGTCCCTGCTCCACCGCAAATGGATGTCATTTTTGGGATTCTCTCTCTGGTTTCAGGGAGAGAGAAAAAAAAACACCCCAACCCGCCCTCGAATCTCACTGTTGGTCGAGGAGAAGAGGACGGGATGTTTAATTCGCTATCAACGAAGTCAGTCAAACCAAGATCCCGCCCCTCAGCCTGAAGGAAATGTTTTTAATGCGAGCGCAGCTTGCAGCGCAGACAGATCGATGGCGGTGAGGTGACCCCCCGTCTGCTAATGCTGAACTCTCCAACGTCCTTCGATATCATCCACACCGTTCATAAATTACTTTATGACATAGCCTAAGACGGAGTTTAAATCAGAACTGTTCAAATCAAATATCCGATCACATAATATCAGCAGATATATGGTATAAGACATTAACAAACTAATTTGGTAAATTCACTTTAGAGATATTGGCCTACATAATCTGGGTCTGTTCGCTCACTTTTCCAGCGCCAATTGTTATCAACCCACAACTAATTTAATCGCCCATCGACACTAATCCAACACTATAAAAGTAATTGTGTAAATTGACAGCCAACACCAACTGTTAGATGCGGGTTTACTAAACCAATGATACTTTTGATAGTGGTTGATTATTACTGACATGTTCAATTGTTATTAAGTAGGCCTAAGTTATTGCGTGCAGCCTCATTAAGTTTAATGAGACTTAAGTATAGTGGGTGAGTTAATGACTCATCACTCATTTACACAGATTCACCACCTGGAGCCACCAGTCCACACAGAGTAGTGTCTTGTGTGGTACCTCATGGACATGAATGATACTTTACTTACCTTTTTTTTTAAACTTTTTTTTTAAGATCGTCATGTAATTATTGTTATTATATGGTTATGTTGTCATCCATTCAATTTCCTCCATCACTCGACTTGACATGTGTGTCTGCAAAAAGCTTTTGCGCTTCTCTATAGTTGCTTACTGATGAATCCTTTAGCTAATACGTCAATAAGCTAAACCTTAAGTGCATCAAGGGTCTTCTACATGGTGTGAAGTGGTTATTGGTGATCAGATTTGACCACTAACGTTACTGTAGTCACTGCAGAGCAGGAGAACCGATCACGAAGCTGTTAGCCCCTGATGACATGTCTAGAGCCGTCTTGCGACGGGTCCCTGAGGTAACATCAAAGAGTCTAACCTGGAGACCAGCAGCAGAAGATGATTTCCCTCTGCCAGAGTATAGCACACAGATAGCCTACAAAACTGCTTCCAGAGATCTGACAACCTCCCACTACTTCAGTCATTTTAATACACACATTTATTGTATATGCACCACAATACTTGGACTTAAAATAAATATTGGACAATATATGTTTGAATTGCAAAGATGTATTCACATCTACCCTGTTGTTCTAAGTCTGGGGTTTGCCTGGTCTGATAATCACCCTGAATTTCTATTTGGTTTCACTTAATAATTCAATCAAATCATGAAGGGCTGATTGCAGAACATTCAGTACTTCCTGAGTCGCTGAACATTTGGATAAATTGTGGTTATCTGCAGTTTCACCCAAAGTGACAACAGATCTGAACACGGGCTTAACATAACATTTAATAGAAGAAAAGAGACAAAGAATGTTTAAAAACAAAATACAAATCAGTGCTACTACTGCTTCACTTCAGGCACACAAAAAATGAATTTCTTCTTCATTCATCATTAAGATTATGTACAATAACAATCTGTGTCTGGTCAATACAAGGAAAAAGAGCTGTTAAAAGCAGGATTTGACTTAAAACGTCTTAGTATAACTGAATTGAATCATGGTTAAGCGAAAATTTAGGTCAGCAAGGCTAGTCAGAACTTTGCCTGGTGTGTGTGTGTGTGTGTGTGTGTGTGCGTGTGCGTGTGCATGTGCGCGTCCCACTCTCCTATCCTTTTGATTTACTCATTCTCAAGCTTGCTGTACTGGCTGTTGGAATCCGCCATCAAACCTGGAGGACGGAAAGGGAAGTCAGATTAATAGTGACCATAAAATAAAAACAATCAAAATATATTACCCTTTTTTCTTCTTCAAATCAGACAAAGCAGGAAGGGCACAGGCCACCTCAACATATTTGGACATAGTAAAGCGGTGCGACGTAGAACAATGTACTGGTGTAGTGCATGTGGCACCGCGAGGCCTTCCCCTGGAGGATGCACAGACTGAACGGTCATCCATCACTTCTGTCACGTCCTCCGTGCAGAACACAATGTCAGCATCGCATAACCAGGTAGCTCATCTCACCGTCGCTTACCAGAACGACAGACGCGTGCCCGTACGTGCACCCGTGCACAACTGAAAGATTCCTCCCGTGCTGTTCTGTCTGGGCATTTCAAATTATGTCCACGTCATTCAAACGTTGTGAAGAATGACGGGCCATGGCCTCCCAAGATGTCTACGGATCGGGGAGATTTGTTTCTGCACAAACTCCACGAAGGGATGTACTGATAAAGAGCATGGGGTCCTACGACCTTAAAAAGGTCATACATTGCTTTATTATATGACGTCAATACTGGTATGAACTAGATTTCAACTGATTTGCTTGAACAAAATACATTTGTTTTTAGAGGTCGTAGACGGCTTGATAAATATCGGGACGATGACTTCTATAGTTAGCGTTCACCTTATGCTATTTGCTGAGGGACTCCATACATGCAGTGTCAGGATACTGACTATGTGGTGGAAGAACCAATTTCAACCTCTAGAGGGGGTGGGGGGGGGGGGTGGTAAGCTTCTCTGACTGAGCACACTGAACACACTACACCCTGCAGAGACTTTCTAGAATTCCATCATCCTCAGGTACACAACTCTCTGTTTACTGTGTAGAGAGACATGTCCAGAGCGATCAAAATACGTGCCTCATACAAGGGGGAGAAAACGATAGATATTATTGACACCAAGGAAAAATACATTATATTGACTGCTTGAAGGAGGAAAACAATAATCAATCGCTTTTGATGTTCTCGGTCCGGTAACAAGAAGGGAAAACCAGCAGACATCATTAGGAGGTGATATAAACAAAGATGAATCACCGTCCAATAGGTGTGTTCAAATGGAGTTGGTGTTACCCTTCTGTTCTCTGTGCTTCTGGCAGTGCTGATTAATTCTCTGCTGCTACCAAACAGCAACAATAGTCAACAACTACGCAGTTGGAATGCAAGACGAAATACGGCACAATGTGCATTTATGCGAAACTGAGGTTCACAGAGAGGTGTGTGTGTGTGTGTGTGTGTGTGTGTGTGTGTGTGTGTGTGTGTGTGTGTGTGTGTGTGTGTGTGTGTGTGTGTGTGTGTGTGTGTGTGTGTGTGTGTGTGTGTGTGTGTGTGTGTGTGTGTGTGTGTGTGTGTGTGTGTGTGTGGAGACATACCATACTTCCTCCTGATATCCTCATGCCGATTCTTTCTCTCCCCGGTCCTGGAAACATCAAGAGTAAGCGTGTAAAATATGTAAAAAAATAAAATAACAACACTTCTGATGACCCCATACGGTATTACCTTAGGAGCTACCACTTTAAGACTCAAATAAAGAAAAAAAACACCCTTAAAACTGCTGATGCATCATGGGAAAAAAACCACACTGAAGAAGCAGAACCCTGCAACGTGTGTTTAGGGTCCCGGGTATCGACTTCACGTCACGTGTTTACATCCCATAATGTACATGGCTAATTGACAGTGAAAGTGGCCATGCTTCACACAGCGAGCGTAGTAGCACCCGTTTGTCAGCCCTGCACACTGCCTGTTCTGGGGGAACACAAAGGAGCTGCCAAGCTGTTTTCCCTGTGCCTTTGACTTCCAGGGGGCGTTAAATCCACTCCATCTTCACACAAAGGGTAGGCGTAAATCAGGCGGGGACTTTGTTGCCAGGTTGTGATCTGTGAGCAATCAGGGCAACCGAGAGACGAGATGGGGCCACCTGCCATCTGCCACCCTACTCCATCCTCACAACCACCCCCCCTCCCCCCCTCCCACATAGCCACAGATACTGGCAACAAGTGGGGAGGACAGAGGAAGAGTGGATGAGGGATTTGGAAGGGGATTTGAATCGACATGCTAAACGTAGCTTAAAAGGAAATCACAGTTCAAGTTGACTCAACATTTCAGAAAGTCAAGAAAGTCAAGTTCCCCATCTTCATAACAACCAGTACTCACCCCCTCCCTCTCTCCCCATCTTTACCAAATCTCACAACTGTCAGACCATCCTTGGTGATTATAAAGCTGTAAAATAAACCTATTTATCTCTAGGATAGATTGAAGGGGGAACAGCAGATTTGGTTCAGCAGTATGAAATCGAGGGGTTGGAGATGTGTTTCGAGTGTGTGTGTGTGTGTGTGTGTGTGTTGACTGTCGACTTTTCCAGTGTGTCCAGCTGGCTGGGCCTGGGCTGCTGCCTGGCTCCTCCGTGCTGCCTCTCCACCAGAGATGTCTCCCTGCCTGCCTACACTGATCCCAGGATCCGCTCCTCGTGCCTGGGAGTCCGTTTAGCAGGAAAGACACTGTGTATGTAGGTCAGTGCACTGATACTAACACTGGGGCTCTGATGGCTCAACCGTGCACAGGGGCCCAAGTGAAGTCTGGCTCAGGCAGACATAAACCCCGGACACGTTCCCCGTCCCTCGCTCGTACGCAAGCTGGGGACGCTTCAGCTTTCGCTGCAGCCCTGCGAGTGATGATAAGCCGCAGTCGCCCCAACTTTCTTTCTGCATGAACGCATACATTTAACAGCCTATCAGCAGGCTATGCCGAGAGGCTGAGGAGAACCAGGACGAAACTGGAAGAACCCAAAGCTCCAACATTCAGTCAGGCACCGGAAGAACATAAGATGAAGATGAACTTTGGCGTCCTAGGATGGCGAAACCTCACACACCACTCCATCAGTGAACGTTTTCACAACCAATGGGTGGATGCAGACATAAGCGCCAGTAACCTGAGCTCAAGAACATTGGACAATTTTGTAGGATTTGCGAGTCGGTCAATAGCGGCCTTGAATTCCCAAAACAAAAACAAAGTGTCCTTTTTATACTATATTATAGTATAGTATAGCTAGGCCGTTTGTGGGGGGCTGTCTGCGGTGCCATCGTTAGACATGGCTAGTAAATCAAAAGGTAACAGAAAAGATAACGCTAATGTTGGACTGGTTCCTCTCACCGCTCTTCAGCACGCTGTCTGATCTCCTCTCTCCTCCTAGCGAACTGATCCTCATCTCGGTCTGGCCTGGAAACAAACACACACACACAGCCTGCTCAGAACTAGTGACATATCCGGATCACTGCCGGAACAGCTGTGTTGTAATAAAGCAGTAACATTGCAAGAAGAGCCACATAAACGGTTATGTCCGTTTGACGTAAGATGCTTTCACGTGGAGCAGGCTTACGAATCAAAAGACTTTGCTGATGACATGTTTGGACGTGCAACTTTATCTTCAAGCAAAACTGGATCAATTCTGAAATAAGGGAGCTCTTCTCAGTCTGCTCTATCCGGAGTCCATACATTTTACTTCCATCTCCTGGACTGCCCCTTGGCCCATCTATTCCAACATTACAATGCCATGTATGAAGTGTGCAAAACAGAAATGTTCCACAACATAGCTGCATGAGTGAATCGTGAAAATCACTGGTGGTGCCTGAAAGGTTATCCCAGTAATTGACTGGGAACTATGTGTGCAATAGGCTTGAGAAACTCCTTTATGCATCTAAGTCGTGCCCTAAGAGGAAAGTGGTTGCAGGGTTTTCAGACCAAAAATGAAACATATTTTACCTTTCAAGTGAGGAAAAAGTTGAAAAAAAAAATCTCTTGGCCTTTTCAAATGGATAATCATACTTGCGAGAGTGACAGTCGGGTGTCAAGCCAGAATGCAGTTGATTGACTTTGTGAATCCCCCACGTATTTATTTATATACTTTTGACATCTGACTGACGTGTTGGTTTCTGCATAATAAGAGCATCACACAAATCCCCAGACACATGACAATTGTATCTTGTGTTGAGGCTAGTTTAGGGTCTGAGCAATCTCTTCTCCAGAGAAGGAGTTTTGATGCTACACTACAGTACACTCGATGCTGTACTTTGTATTAATAAGCATTTCCCTGGTGGCTCCATTTTACGGTATGCTTCAAAGCGCTATAAAAGGGTAATTTAACCGTCACTTTTTTTCCTTTGGGTAACAGCAGCCTGTTTATGACACCTTCTGTTTAGTCTTACCCTGAACGACACCTCCTACAGCAGCAGCACCAACAGCAGCATACAGATATGGCGATTAGGATGCTCCCTGCCAGCATTGCCATGGCGATAATCAGGGCCTCAAAGTTCACTGTGACAGAAAAAACAAGACAGACGCATAGTGAACATCTGCCCTTGTCATCTGGAACCCAATAATTTCAGGGAAATATTTTGACAATTGCTGTAAAACATACTGAGTGCATAATGTGACAGATTGTGTTTCACACGTAAGACTTATTATTAACACCTATTAATGCAATATTTAAAAATGATTAAGCATACAATTATGGGTTACTTTAAAAATAGCTCTGTCGAACCACAAAAGAAACTAGACCGATGAAGCAATGCTGCGACCTAGTGTCCATGTAGCGCAACTACACCTACTGCCTCGGCAATAACGAAACGAAACTGTTAAACGAAACTGTTAAACGATACTTAAGACACCAGACTGCTCTTGCACATATTTGCATGTTGGAAAGTTGCGGTTATTTTTGGACAGTCCACCAAACACACACACACACACACACACACACACACACACACACACACACACACACACACACACACACACACACACACACACACACACACACACACACACACCTTGTGTTTGATATTACTGGTGCCTAGAGACGGAAAGCGAGTCTTATACACGTATGCGTTGATTAAAGTAAGAACACAAAGTAGCAAAGTACAGATCTCTTTTGTTAACACAAAAGTGTGTGTGTGTGTGTGTGTGTGTGTGTGTGTGTGTGTGTGTGTGTGTGTGTGTGTGTGTGTGTGTGTGTGTGTGTGTGTACACACGTAGCTTAAGGTAAGAAGACGAGAGCAAAGTATGTACCTCTCGTGTTCAACAAACTCGACGAAGTGATGGTTAGTATCCTCCCCAAATAATATAATGTTTACATTTTCCTAAATACTATGTTATGGATACATATATTATTTGTGTAGGGAACATTTGTCTGTATTTCACCGCAACATGTCCCAGTTTAAAAACAACTCTGCACCAGTACACATGTGTACTGGTGCGTGTTTGAGCGTGCGTTCGCGTGCGTGTGCGTAAGGGTGCGTCCCAGTAGACGCAGCACCCACCCCAACAGACTCCCCAGCGCGCGGCGGACAGCTTGCATTCCGCTGAGGAAGGGAGCAGGTGTCTCACGGGGTAATCCGTACAGGTGTCGTTGGTGTAACACCATAAACACTACGCAGAAAGCAAAAAAACAGGTCAATAACCAAAGTGATTTTGATAGTTATCTTCGTTATGATCTACATACCGCAACAACATGTCATGAACCAGAAGGTCCTCTGAGCCTTACCTTGGATGACTGGACACAGGAGTCACATGTTGTGGATGCAGAACATGCTGGGGAAAGAAAACGACTATTTAGAGACGTACTGAGGCTGACCTATGTTCCAAATTATATAACGATCACTTCTACTTCCCCCAGTGGAAATTGATGATCGAAGTGTGACGCATTTTAAACACAGTAATACCTGGCAACAAGTTACTAAAGATATGCAAGGACTCCATGTGGCAAACAAAGCTAGTAAATAGTAGTGGTAGTATTAGTAATATTAGTAGTATGACTAGTAGTAGCAGTACTAGTAGAAGTAGTAGAGTTGGTGCTTACGCTTCGCTGGAGGTGTAACGTTTACGTCAGTTTGGCATTCCGTTTGGCCGATAAAAACGAACAGAACTACCGTGAAGAGCACCAACATGGTGACACTATTTTTGTGTGGATGATTTATATTCGTCATTAAAATCGAGCAGGATAAAGGTTATATTACAGTGGTCATCAAATCGGTCTAATCCAGAGGTTCTCGCCCTTCTTATCGTGTGGTGTTGTTGCTGATGAACAACTTCCTGGATGTGTTGAGGTGGGCGTGTCAGTCACGTGGCAAGCATGGCGGAGGGAGCTTGTCTTCAGCGTTCATGGTCGCAATAGGCTGAGAGAGGACCGTGAATTCTGGCGTTATACCGGTCTTCCGCAACAATATTTCCGGTCTCTTAATTCGTACGTGATTTAACAATCCCGGAGTGAGAATAAAATGACAATGACAGGAAAACCACAACTACAAGGAGAATATATGGAGTCTTTAAGACACTTTTGAAAAGCAATATCCGAAACATGTATCCAAAGTCCCCCCTCCCTCTCTCTCCTCTCGCCGCTAAATGTATGTAACCTATGGTGTCGCCCTCTCTCTTTGGAGCGACCCGTTCCAGTCATTTACAGGTTTGACTACCATGAATTCTTTGTTATTCATGGTAGCCGCTCATTATGTTTCTTGTACTGCCTATCGTTAAGATTCGATGAAACAGGTTACCAGTAGCCTATTTACCGATTTGCTTTGAAAAATGAATCTCATTTTGGGAGGGCACTGATAAATTACATGAAGTTTTACTGGTTCTGAGTAGAAGTTCTTGCTGGTCGGTTAAATAAATAAATACGAATGTATATGAATTTCATATAAATGTGCTATGTGTTGTTTAGACGTATTGTAATATTATGCCCGTTTAGATTCGTTGTCTGGGACACACTCGACTGGTTTTCATTGAGTGCATTCGCCACTAGGTGGCGGTAGGATTCTAGGCAAGAATGCAAACGGTCGGTCAGAACATGGAAGTAGGAAGGCGCCAAAACCGAGGAACCGCATGACAAACTGTATATAGCATGAATTGGCATGTTTTTTAATGGAGTGTGTAGGCCTACTTTACTCCTCCTAGCCAATTTTCCGTCATGCGTAACATATGCACGTTTGTGTCAGAATGCTGCAATTACAATTTCCTTGCACTGTTATGTTGTTTCCAAAAAACGTTTAAACACTACACAAATTGTGATTATGAATAATTAACTGTATTTGTTTCAACATAGTTTGTCTAACAATGTATTTCATACTGAGTTTCAATGTTTGCAGCATTTTTTCTAAATATATAAGTTATCTCTTTGAATAAATTGTGTCTGACGTGCATCACAATTAAAAGTAGCCTAATACAAACTGCCTGTGAGTAAAGCCAGGGTTCATGGTTGAACCTTCTGAATCCCATCTCATGTGTTGGACATATGCTTCACCTGGCCGCTGTTTCACAACACCTGTCCTATTCATCGAATCATGGCTAAAAAAAGAACAAAAGATGTTTCTTTTTTGTTGCAGAAAATTACCTCAATTATGGTACAAATTGATGCATGTATTTATCTCTTAATTGTTGTGAAAATTGCACAGGTTTAATTAGCATATTCTCAAGATGGCGTTTGTTTTTTATTTGAAAACTATTTCAGGTTAGCCTTGTTTGAAACGTTTTTGAAACATGTTTTGCATCCTACTACTTTCTTATATCTGTATTGGTAAGACTATCCCATGCCTTCATATAGTATTAATAATTCATTAAATCGATACAGCCCTTTTCAAGATACCCAAAGCACTTTGTGTGTGTAGCACCCACCTGAGTGATGCACAGCTGCCAGTATGTGCGACAACGCTCACCAAACACTGGAGAGATTAGGAATGATGCTATCCAATAAGGGACCGGGGATGATTAGGGGGCCATGCTGGTACAAGAGCCAGGTTTGGAACAGGACTACACCTGTGTCCAAGTTTGGACAGGACATCGGGGTTGGCTTCTCTTGCGATGAGCGTCATGGGATCCTTGATGACCACATGAAGACCTTGGTTTGACGTTTCATCCAAAAGCTGAATTGTTCTTCAACAGTGCACCTGTTCTTGCCCTGGGGCATTGGGGATAGTACATAGGAAAGAGGTTTGAGCACCCCCTATTGGCTCTCCACCACCTCTACCTGCACCAACTGGTTTCCCATTCAGGGATGGACCAGGATCAGCCCTGTTTAGCTTCCGGAGAAGCCATTTTATGGTGCTGCCATATAAACACCAAGAGTGAGAACCGTCGCAGTCTGAATACGAAACAGTATTGGGCTGCCAAAGTGCATCGGATTTATTAGGTCACAACAAGAAAGTCAAACAGGGCCAAAAGACCGGCCACAATACGCCTCGACCCTGCGTTGCAGCAAGTGGGCCGATTCCAGTCCATCAGTGTGCAGAGCACGGCACAGCCTTCTTTCTCTCCCTCTCTACACTTTCCTCTCGCCCTTTTCCACTTCCATTTTTTATCCTTCCCCACTCCTCTACCGCTGTGTCTCTTCCTCTCCTCCGTCTCCTCTGGCTCAGTGGTGTGTTTCCATGAGATAAGACCCTTGCTCATTTCACACATGAGCAGAGTGGAGTTGGTTGAGGTTGTGCGTCTTTATTTTGTGCGTGTGTGTGTGTGCCAGTGTGTGTCTGTGTGTGAGAGAGAGAGTGTGAGTGCTGAATTGTTGATACCTTCATCTACATCCGAGTATGTGCACACTTGTATGGCACTGTGTGGGTGTAATGTGTGTGTGTGTGTGTGTGTGTGTGTGTGTGTGTGCACGCACATGCTTGAATGTGTGCCAGCGTGTCTGTTTGTGTGTGTGTTCCTGTGAGTTTGTAAATGTTGGCTGGAAGCAAAGTGTAGTTGTACAACAAAGTTTTCGGGCCGCTTTTCTTAATTTTGTCATAAGTTGTTACACGTTACTTCATAAGGCTATTATCATTTTGTTGTATAATAGTCTTTAACATACAAATGCAATTTGCAATAATATGTCCCCTGGCGAATAAGCAAAGGAAGAAACTTCTCCCCACATGGAAAATTAGGAGGGATCCAAAAAGCGATCTGATAATAACCAAACTGTCAATGTGCTTCCAGTGAACCCGCTTTCATGGCTGGTGGACTCCAGGTCGTCCTCTGACAACACATGCTTCTCCCACTCACTTTATAAAGGTGCCTGTGTGGAATATAGCAATTTCATTTATACTTTATATGAGCTTGAGGCTGTATAGCTATTAAAGAGCTGTCACAGTGAACCCCCGTCTCCTCTAGCAAGAGGGTGAACATACAGAACACCTCCACATCACACACACGCGTTAGATTCAGCATTTACCATCTGGTTAAGTGTAAAAAAAGGACATGCTGGCAAATGTGATATCTATCAGTGAGAGCCGAGGATACTGTGTTTCATGGGCATTTTGTTGCACATAAAACACAGTATCCGTGTGATGCTTAAGCATGAAGCAGAGGCTCCAGTATCAAAAACATAATAAGCAGACAACCCCTCTTTACTTGGGTCGGCAAATGTAAATATTTATTACCTGTCATTTTCAAATTTTTACAAGTGGTTCATTACATTTCTCTCGCAGGTAATCTGTGGGCTGTTAACGTCGAAATACACATTTTGTTGATTCCTTCAGAATTTCTTCAGAATAAATATTATTCAAAACTGAATGTTTTTATCATTTTAATATGTTTTTAACATATTTAGCTTTCACTTATATCACTTATACTTTCATTAAATATTTGAATTTATACACTTTATGGTCTTCACATGTTATATATTATATATAATATTATATATATTAGTGAATATATAGCATCATCAATACAAAGGTCAATACAAATCTCATGTCGACATCTCTCTATTTCCAGTAAGCGACTCCTGGCTTCTCCCTCCCTTTGTGTTCAAATACATCCTCTCCGTACAGCGAGGCTGCAGCCATAATGTAGATCCTATTAATGGGGCCTGAATGGATGCAATTAGAGAAGCTGAATATGAATTATTGACTCATAAATCAGGCTGGTGGTCAGGTAATAAGCATACACTTGCGAAGTGGCAACAAACAATGGGCTGATTACTGACCAATTACCTGGTTAATAATGCTTTCCCCGAGAAAGCCTGTTGACTTGTCACAACACCGGGGCGGCCATAATGGATTTATTAAGGGCCTTGTAAACATGAATGGAAAAAGGGAAAAAGGACAGCACAGTCTACCTCACCCCTGGACTCCCTCATGTGGTTAGGAGCTGTGCTGAATATACCGTGTGACTGGACCTCGGTAGGGTTTAAGCTTCAGGTCAAAGCTAATTTAATCGAATCTCTCTATCACATGAACTGCGGCTGTCTGTCAGGATGGAAAGCTTCTGTGCAGCTAATAGATGCCTCTCCACTCTGAATAGTGACTGACTCCGCCTCTAAAGAAGTCACCCATGCTCCCATACACCCACAGGGAGGCTGATTTGTATAATCCTATTTCATGTCATGCGTCCCCTTTCACCCCTCCTGGTGGACCACCAACGGCTGCCCCTATATACTACTAGTATATATGCACTTAGTCTCTGGTTCTAATAGACGACCACCGCTCAGGGACTCACACCCCCCGCCTTCCCCCTCGCAACTGATCCCTTCGGCCATAAGAAAAAACCGCCATTTTGAAAATTGAATTTGGCTGACAATTTCTCCTCATGGCTAATCCCTCGGCTGGCCTGGGGGATGATTGGCATGTAATTATTAGTTGTTCACCCAGTGTGCACTTTGGCTGTGGCCTTCTCCCCCCCACCACACACACACACACACACACACCAATACTCGCTGTTCAATCGAGCAAATTTATTTTTCCAGTCATTGTCGTCTTCTCATTCTCTCTTCCTATCAACCAACCTCCACCTTCATGGTGTTTGTCTCACTGCTCTCAGCTCTGTTCATCTCTCCTACAATTTGTAGAGTTGGTAGTTACCTACAGAGAGATTGAGAGAAAGGGAGATGGAGAGAGAGAGGGAGATGGAGTGGGAGGGAGATGGAGAGAGAGGGAAATGGAGAGAGGGAGAGAGATGGAGAGAAAGAGGGAGCGAGATGGAGCGAGCGAGAGAAAGAGAGAGAGAGAGAGAGAATGGAATTCCAAGGAAGTTCGAGAGGGAGGGAGCAAGAGGAAGAGAAAGGAAAGAGAGAGAGAGAGAGAGAGAGAGAGAGAGAGAGAGAGAGAGAGAGAGAGCGAGAGAGAGAGAGAGAGAGAGAGAGAAAAGAGGCAGATGGAAAGAGAGCAGAAGAGAGTGCTCTTTTTTCTTCTTTATGGACAAAAAAGTCAGGGAATTGCCCCCCCCCCCACCCTCCATCAGCTCCCCCCTGGTTGAAATCATTTTCTTGGGGAATCTATCAGAGCTGGCCATCAGAGAGAGCAAGGGCCAAGCTAAACTCCTCCATTCTTTGAGGACACATGTTAATAAAACAGCCAGCAGATAACGGTAATTACCTCTCACCGCCTCGCCTGGCACTCGTACAGAGAGAGAGAGAGAGAGAGAGAGAGCACAAGAGAGAGAGAGAGAGAGAAAGAGAGAGAGAGAGACAGAGCGGGAGAGAGAGAGAGAGAGAGAGTGTGGAAGAGAGCAAGAGTGGTCTGCCTCCTCTTCAGTCGACGTTCAAAAGATTCATTTAGTTTTTAATTAGGGTGCACCTTGAGTGGAACACCAACTGCCCTGGAGGTCGGTGCCCCTCCCCCACCTCATAACCCCAAACTTACCACCACACCCCACCACCACCACCACAACACACAGCCACACACACCCACACACACACTACCACACCACACCACGACATACACACACTTCTCTATCATCATTTTATTAACATAAGTAATTAGAGGTTCCTATTCGCCTGCATGGGCTTGCAATTTTAAAACGAATGCACTGATCTCATTTGATTGATCTGTAGTTTTGAGACTGGCTGCCTTGCACAATTAAGATAACATATCCAGAGTGAATGAATGTATGCCTGGTTGGGTGAATGGGGGGATGGGTGAATGGATGGATGAATGGAAGGATGGATGGTTTGGAGGATGGTTGAATGGTGAGATGGATAGATGGATGGATGGATAGATAGATGGTTGGATAGGGGATTGTTGGATGGATGGATGGATGGATGGATGGGAGATGGATGGATGGATGGATGGATGGATGGATGGATGGATTGGAGATGGATTGGGGATGTATGGATGGTTAGATGAGGGATGGATGATGGATGAGGGATGGATGGACGAATATATGGATTGGGGATGGATGGATTTTGGGGATGGAGGGGTGGATGGGGGGAGTGACGGATGGATGGATGGATGTTAGATGGGGGATGGATGGAAGGATGGGGGATGGATGGATAGATGGAAGGATGGGGGATGGATGGATGGATGAGAAGGAGGAAGGGGGAGGTGGGCCTCATGTAGTGGAAGCGTTGAGGGAACATTCTTTAAGCCATTATCTCCTCTTTTGTTCTTAACTCTCCAGAGCTCTGTGAAGACTTAAGGGGATCGAGAGAAGAGCTTATACTTATCTTTTCTTACTTTATATGGACTACCAAGCCTGAGGGCTCGTGTCATTTCATTGATTTGACTTCAGAAAGAATATGTTGGATAAGGAGGTGTACAAGTAAAGTGCAATGACTGTTAAAACATACTGTACATAAACTATAAGGGTGTAATACCATTGCGGCCATAGCTAGCTGCAGAGTTGAGGATTACTACATCAGTCCATTCCCGTGTTGACTAGATTCAGGATTGTTCATTATTAGCCATAATCCTTTCTAGTTGTTCATTGCCATTTAGCAACACACACAAGCAGAAGAAAACTATGCTTGACTCAATGGGTTTATTTATGGAATTGAACAAATAATGAATCAATGTATTCTGAAATAGTAATTATTTTACCGTATCGCAAACACACTGTAAAGATAATTATATTATATAATCAGAAAATGAACAAACGTGGATCGTACCTGTTGAGGTGGATTCATTAATTTCCCTTGTATTATCGTGCCCTTCACTCTCTCCTAAAATCATTTGTTCTCAGATTCCCACTTTTGTGGATTGTTTAAAGGATCCCCATTAGCAGTCACCAAATGGGACAAGCTAGTCTTCTTGAGGTCCACATAGAAAGACACAAAACATAACAATACACAAGATATAAATCATAATTCAGTTAACAATGATAATCTAAAAGCAGTAAATCAATATAAACATCATCAGAAATTATTCATAAAAAGTTATTACATTCATGGTTACAATCATTATTACATTCATATAGTAGGTGGATGCATGGTTATATTCAATATATTATTTAAATTATAATATGTAAATATTATAATCATATAAACTCTGCACACACTTATTTTCCCCCCAAGTTATAATAAAAATGTGCTGGTTATGAAAGTCACATTGCATTAGCTGTTGCCTCATTGCTATATGATGCCAGAGTGAGCTGCCGGAAATAGCTTCAGACACATTTTGACTTGATAAAAAAAAAAATATATATATATAGGCTATCATCTGGAGTGTGTTACGCTCATCAGATGTCCAGATGTGGGTATAACGTCAAAGTAAAGGGTACTTGAAGCTCAAACCACCACCGTTGATTAAAACATATGGGGAGAGAAGAGGTGGCTGTAATATTGACTAATCATGTTGTCATGGCAAGGAACATAAACTCATCATGGGGAGATTACTCAATGTCTGATGCCGATGCTTCCAGGCCTGGAGCAGTGTGCGTTTGAGCACGCCTATTACTCCACCGTTGAACAGTGCTACAGAACAGAAAGCAGAGAGGCACAGAGAGACTATTTGAATGGCGGTTCTGACAACGTCATTTGCATTCCATAATTAACTGTCTCTCAGCCCCCCCCCCCCCCCCCCCCTCCAATCTCTAAAACGACATGCACCCGCATTGCACGCTTGGTGCACGCTCACACACACACACACACACACACACACACACACACACACACATACAGAGTCACTGGCCAACAATTCTTCTCCCGTGAATTAGCTCAGTGTTGCCCCGGTAACAGGTCTTTATCAAAGACCAACACACTGAGGTGGGTGAATGCCTTGTGTCAGACAGAAGAGCTTTTAATTTGCATGTGTGTATTCTAGAGAGAAAATGAGAAAGAGACAGAGTAGAAAGGGAAAGAGAGAGAGAGTGAGAGGTAGGTAGAGGGGAGAGTGCACCAAAGCCAGGAGAAGCGCAAGCAAGAAAAATAAAAGCTTCAATGAAACAATAGAAATGAGAAAACAATGACTTTAACAGTGAAACAGTTAATCGTTAAAACTCCTAATGGCTTGGTGTAAAGTTTTCTTATCTGTCTTTCTTTACAGCAGCTTGTGTTCCAGCACAGACCAGACAAGGTGCAAGTCAGTTAGTCTGGCTAGCTCAATACTTATGCTGTTTGATGAAAAGCCAAATGAGAACTTTGTCTCCCTTCTAGAGTCACCCTTTTTGCTCCCAAGTGCATTTAACTCTAATAGCAATTACGACCATCATAGCACTAAATATGACAGAACATTCTGCACCGCCCATCCTTCTGCAACTGCTTGCTGCCTCTAACAACAAATGGACCTGAAAACAGACAATCAATGGAAATGCAGTTGGTTTATGGGCAATTTTGTGGTTTATTCAAACTAAATGTGCACTGATGACTTTTCTATGCGTCAGACTCTTCAGTACGTATGTGTGTGTGTGTGTGTGTGTGTGTGTGCTTTGATTGTTTTGTTTTGACCTGATTGGTTTATGAGAGAATGCAATCACGGTGCAGCACGCTGGGGCCAATGGGGTGCCAGGTAGCCAAGTGGAAAAGATAACCGGGCAAGCGGGCTAATAACCAGCCAACGGAGAAATGTCTCAGAGTAATGGCTATCGAATGCCCCCCTGAATAGGAGAGGTAATCAAAGCATGGGTGTAATTACCAAGTGCTCCACACTCTTCTTTAAAACCGACTGGCTGACCTCTGCACAGCGAATGACAGAGGTAAAGGATTGAACGGATACTAGGTAGATAGGTGGGGGGGAAGTGAATTAGGACAGGATACACTAGATGTATGCACTATGCTAGGGGTAAAGAGAGACAAGCATGGATACATGTTTTGGTAACTTCAACATTCCGAATCTTCAATATTAGCTTCTTTTTTTTCCAGTATTAACGAACAACAATTCAACAGACAACATAGAAAGCCCATAGGTTAATCCAAATATATATATACAATTTTCTTTTGTTCCAGAAAAACAGTAACCATGACAACCACAAATATAATTATTGTAAGTCGTAAGTGACTGCTTAATGCCCTAAATGTAAATGTAACCAATATATATTTGGACGATACATGGGCAAAAGATGAGAACACTATTCGACTTCTTTCATTTAAATATTGAAAAATTGTTTTTGTTGCCAAAGGCCAAGTTGCTAACAAGGAAGAAGCACTCTAGGTAAGATGTAAGAACTAATATTTGAGTGCAATTTTTTTGCAAATGCTGAGCCATCCGTTTGCTACTAGTGGGTGAACTGTGCCCTGATAACATCTGTTTAAAGTTCAGCTGGCTTGCCTCTCTAGGATTTTTGACCAGAACCAGCTCATCTCAAACTTAGTAAAAAACTATCCATCTGAGATCCATCTAGATTCCTCTGTATTGTGAAAGTTTGCGAAAACATATTATTATTAAAAATATTATTATAAATAACAACAGTTTCAACTGACACAAAAAATAGCCAAGTTAATCCAAATTCAAAATATGGTAATTAGTGATCATCAATCTATGAACCACAAGTCTGCTTCAAAAGGTGCAAGGAACTGGAAACCTGTTGGGCAGATAGAGTACATCTCATGTACTCTATAGTAGTGTAGCAAGTTTTGTGTTGATAGCTCAATCTATGACGTCACGGTGTCCATTACAAGTTGTTCTCATTTAAGCGGTAGGCAACACTTCACCTGCAGGGACTGCAAAATCACACAGAAGCAGCATGCACTGTAAAACCATGACCAGGATTCACTTCAGATAGATTGGGGAGACTCTCATCGTCCCCGACTGAAGTGCTGCCAATTGCGGGAAAAGTAAAGTCGCTCTGGTAAGCATGTTGTCTGTGAATACCTTTCGTGTGTACCTTCCATGCCAGGAGTCCTAGTTATGATGAAATATATGGTATCTATGGTATCTATATAAATAGCTCCTGGATCTTTTGTCCACAAAGAGACTGCACTTTGCATTCCAGGCAGCCAGGTGGCACTGATGACACTTGGATGAAGATCTGTAATCTGTGAGGAGGAGGCCTTGTGTGACCTATCTACAGCTAAAGGTCTGAATCACAGATAGAGTGGTTCTTGTCCCTATACCTGACCACGTGTGTTTCGTTGTGATTTCACATGTTGAATAATGCAGTGTGGTTCCCAGCCTGCTGAGAATTCAGACCTACATCTGTATTCCCCATAACCTTCTGTCATTGCAATCATCAACCACACTGCAAAACCTTAATCTATTTGTGCGAATTGTACTTAATGGTATCTTACTTCAAATCGGTATCAGGTCAAATATTTCATCCGTGTTGCCTGCAGGTATAACTCTCAAGATTTTTATTTGTCAATTATACAATAAATGTACGATTCAAACAGCTAAAAAACAAATGAGCACATCCTGTTCAATAATTGGGGACACATGGACACACATCCATGCGCACCCATGGACATGCACAAGCACGTGCGCACACACACACACACACACACACACACACACACACACACACACAGACACACACACATATATGTCAGGGATGCAAGCAACCACCGACCTACACATGCACACACAGACAACTACACAGTATACAAACACAAACATACATCAAGACATACAAACATCATACAAAACATTCCTGACACGTAAATCTTACTTTCTGGTGGTTGTTGCTGGCACAACGATTGATGACTATTAAACTGTCAGAGTGAGTGAGTGATTGTGGCTTGTTTGGTTTGCAAAAGACATTTACTAGCTGTTAAGAAAGACAAAAGGCATTTGATTTTCCTCCAATGACATGGGTCTGAAAGGGACTGGAGTAGAGGGACGGGGGGTACTTTAACCATTCGTCAACCATTAGTCGCTTTCTCTCCCCCACTCTTCCCCCACCCCTCTCTCTGTCTTTCTCTCTCTTTTGCTATTCACGGCATTATAATCCCCAATCCCCAAATGTCTGGCATTGGGCAAAGTGAGACAAGTCTTAACCATGTAGAGAAGGGGCATTTCTTCAACTTGCGTGTGTTTTTTTACTTACTCCCGGGTTCTGTCAGGTTCTTATCAGAGTCTGGCAGGAGAGAGAGAGAGAGAGAGAGAGAGAGAGAGAGAGAGAGAGAGGAGGGGGGGGGGGGGGGGAGAAATAGAGAGAGGGTGGCAGAGTGGGATTGAGGGAGAGAAAGAGAAGGAGATAGGGAGAAAGAGAGGCAGAGAGGGAGAAAGAGAGAGGGAGAAAGAGAGAGAGAGGAACCTAGGATAAATCCAGAACAGCTCTTCCCAGCTTAATCTTAAATGAGATGGAAATCCAGACGATTCACAAGGCCACAACATACTGCCTCCATCCCATAAACTGGTGAAAAATACATTTACATGAATCTGAAGAAGAAGCGCAAGAACAAACAAACAAACAAACCAAAAAAGATAACAGTGAAAAAATACAACATTGCTCCAGAGGAAATGCCTTGTTTTGTTTTCAGGGGGTGAACACAAAGTAAAGTTCAAAACACATGAACCAAGTCTGCTCCTGCAGCAAGATCAAGGCGTCCAGGAGTACAATAGACTAATGCTTACTTTCTACTTTCCAAGACAAGTAATACTATAACAACCTGTGGATTAGAGTGTCCCCTCCGGTATCCTTTGTACAGTTATAGAAAGACTTGCATTGGAGTTCTGAACTCGATGACACATCAATTTCCATTTATGAGAAAAAGCCCCCCACAGAGACCGACAAAGAAAAGTGTGGTACTCCGCAGCCAGGTAAGATAGAGAGAGAGAGAGAGAGAGAGTGAGAAAGATAGTGCTACAGAGAGAGAGAGAGAGAGAGAGAGAGAGAGAGAGAGAGAGAGAGAGAGAGAGAGAGAGAGAGAGAGAGAAGGCGACGGAGACAACGAGGAAGAGAGAGGGGTGGACAGAAAAAAAGAGTGGGAGAGAGTCACATAGACATGGATGACAGATCACTCCGTGGGCCTAATTGGCTTCCCCTATTTAATCATCCCCAGATGTGACAGCTCCTCACCGGGCCCGGGCCAACATATGCTATAACATATTAGTGTATGCACATGTGTGTGTGGACACGTGTGAGCACAGGTTGTGTATCTGTGTGTGACCACAGGGTCTCTGTTTGTGAGCCAGGGTGTGCAGATGTCAGTGGATGTGCTTTTGAGACAGAGAGAATATATTGTATCGTGATGTGTGTGGTTTAACCAAAGGCATGTGTGTGTGTGCGTGTGTGTGTGTGTGTGTGCGTGCATGCTTGTTTGGTGTTTGATTGTGTGTCTGTGTGTGTGTGTACATGCTTGTTTGGTTGGTGATTGTGTGTGTGTGTGTGTGTGTGTGTGTGTGTGTGTGTGTGTGTGTGTGTGTGTGTGTGTGCGCGCGCGTGTGTGTGTGTGTGTGTGTGTGTGTGTGTGTGTGTGTGTGTGTGTGTGTGTATGTGTGTGGTGGGAGGTATTGGCACCACTGTTCATTCGTCTTTGAGGAGCAGGCAGAGGGCCCACATCCTCCTCATAGATCCGTGTTGTTCATCTGTTATTAAGTTGCCAAAGAGATGCATTCTAATGACAAACATTATAGCCCAGTTTCATGCACCTGCAAACAGCATCTCTCCCCTATTGTCTGGTCTGGGCCATTAGAAGGGCAGTTTGGATGGCTTTAAGTACCACCTTCCTGATGTTTAATCGTAGAATCCTTGCTATTTCTGTTCGCTAGATGAAGGGGAAGGTGTTTTGATATCTATTTAATACAATGTGGTTCATCAGGAATATGTTCGGCTCATCTAGGACGACGTCAGTGTAAATTCCCTTAGGTCAATCCCATTTACTGGCTTTTAGTTGTTCTTCTCCTTTAATGATTGATGCTTTTCATGTTGGTTTAGCACACAGTCTACGTCGCCACGGAGGTGAATCAATTTATTTGGGAGAACAGCCAATTTCAACGCTAAACTCCGTTGACCAAAACGGGATCGACTAAATGTTTTTAATATGACCACTAGAGGGTGCCAATGATCTGTTCTGTATGTGTGCGTCTTTGTGTGTGTGTGTGTGTGTGTGTGTGTGTGTGTGTGTTTGGGTACATGCATGAGTGTGTTTGTGTTTGTAAAAGTGTGCAGCCTTTCCCATGTGTGTGTGTGTGTGTGTGTGTGTGTGTGTGTGTGTGTGTGTGCATGTGTGCATCCTGCGTATACTCTACCTGGCTGCTTTCTCAGAGACACTCCGCTTGACGAGCACGGCCAGCCCCCACCCCCACCCCCAGCACCACCCAGGTCGGAGCTGAGAATCAGAAGGAATTTCTCTTTACCCTGCTGTACTCCTCCGGGCGAGGGGAGAGTGTCAGGAGAGAGGAGGAAGGGAGCTGAGGCGTCTTCCCAATCTCCTGCAGTTTTATCTGCCCAGCTGTGGGGCTGCTGTTGGCCCTGGCTTCCCCTGCTCTCCGTATCTCCCCGGATCTCCCTCCAGGGCTTTCAATACGTATCACGGGGAAAATTCATTGAAGATACGATATAATGCGGCATGACACACACTGTCCCCACAAAGACGCTCGGCACCGAGCATCCAGCCGGTGGAGACGGTCGACACATGGTGAGGAGTTGGTTAACCAAAACACACACAGATGCTTTCTCAAATAGTGGGAAAAACACAAACATACCAGTAAAGATGCTTCTATTTCTGTTTCCGTTCCTAGGATTGGGTTTACCGAGCGCCTGGGCCCATTCTACCCTCCACGAATGATGCAAGGACATTGTGTAGTCACCGGTGCCTCTTCAGCAGAGGTGATCGGCAGGATGCAATTAATAACTCCAATTAACAGCACATGCTTTCTTTCTCGCTGTTGGTTCTGTTTGCAGGTTCACCCTTCAGTGTTTTTCAAATGTAGTGTGTTTTAACATGCATTTAAGATCGCAGTGTGTGGGGATGATCAGTGTTCAGGCCTTCGCTGTAAATCCATCATAACCCGTTACATTAATTTATGGACATGTCAAATACCCTTCATGTTCACATCAATGAATTATCTCTCTGTGTCTCTCTATCTGTGTGTGTGTGTGGTGTGTGTGTGTGTGTGTGTGTGTGTCTCTCTCTTTCTCTCTCTCTCTCTGTCTTGTTCTCTCATGATGTGCTCCTTTGTGTGGCGGCCAGTAGGTCAGTGATGTATGTGTATGTGTATGTGTATGCATATGCATGTGTGTGTGTTTTTTGTATGTGTGTATATGTATATATGTATGTATATGTATATGTGTATATGTATGTATGTGTGTATGTATGTGTATGTGTGTGTGTGTGTGTGTGTGTGTGTGTGTGTGTGTGTATATATCTATAGATACATATATCTATAGATATATATACACGTGTATATATGTATGTACGTGCAGATAGGTATGTGTGTGTGTGTGTACTTCATCACTGGGCAACATTTTCTTTTTCTCTTTGTTTACATTGCATCTTTGTTTACATTGCATTTCTGGAACTTAGACACTTTATAATTTACAATTTTCACTTTATACTTTACACTTTTTATAATTTATAATTTATACTATCTATACCGTCTATTTTGTTTGCCCTATTTGTTGTTATTTGTTATTTGTTGTTGTTTGTTCTGTTTTCTCCTTACTTTAGCAATTAATTTAGCATTTTCCCTTAGCATCTACTTTTGTTTGTATTAGTACTTTGTATTCTTATTGTACTGTATATTATTTATTATTATCTTTGTTATCTTTATTATCTTTTTTTTCTGTTTTTCTACTGCTGCTGTTGCAACAAACAAATTTCTCCTACGGGGGATTAATAATAAATTTGTATCGTATGAATGAAAAAAACACCTTTCTTTCATTCACTCCTCCTGGCGTCTCATGCCTCTCTCGTCGCGACACGCTGGACACGCTGGACACGCTGGACACGCTGGACATGAAGGACACGATGGACACTAGGGTCAACTTCCACTGTGTGGAACAGCATGATCCAGTATGTATCGATCCCTGGGCCCCCGGTTGATGGTCAAACGCCCGGCGTGTATGCAGAAGCGAGTAGGCCCCGACGCCGACCATACGTCTCCTTAGTTGTGTGGCATCTCCTGCTGAATAAATGATGATGATGCATCCTGCGCACGCAGCCGTGAGTGGCTTTCCTTGTTGTAACCGAAGCACAGGGGGATACAAATGTTATGCCGGCTAAATTATTCATGCTACCGTTAAATGACAAAAAAAGAACACACACGTATTCACACATGCATGCACACGTTCACGCATGCACAAACAGACACACACATGCATATTCACACACACACACACACACACACACACACACACACACACACACACACAGCGACCACACTCACACACACACACACACACACACACACACACACACACACACACACAGACACACACAACCAAAAACACACACATACACACTTCATATGATCAACCATAACAAACTAAAATAAAAACGTCTAGTCGGGGTCTGTCCTACACTGGCTCCCTTTCAAAGAAGTCCCTATGGGTCCGGCCGTAATCACACTTTGTGTGGAAAAGTGTCACGTACAATAAACAGGAAGTTCACCTGCCATCAAACATTCTGTTTCTACACAATCAGGCCAGTCGAGGGGCTGTTCATTCATTCATATTCTCTCCCTCTCTCCCTAGCGTGCTTCTACACATACACACACTGACCCCCCCCCCCCCCCCCACACACACACACACACACACACACCATCAGATTACTGAAATGTGTGTGTACACTGGCGTCCCTCAGAGACAACATGTGCCCGTGAGCCTGGGGGAAGGGTAATTTATTTTATTTGCATATTTGTTTCTCGTTAGTTTGTGTGGTTTTTTCACTCTCCGTCGTATTCTTTGCAAAACACTTTGAACAACTTTGTGTTTTAAAAAGTGCTATTTAAATAGAGGTTGTTATTCTTTTTTTATCTTCTTCCTAATTGGGTGTAATCACTGGTGTTACTTGGGGGACACGGTGTGATGAGTAATGGGATAAGGTATACGTGCACACATTAGGATCTGGGGGTCTGGGGAGGCCCAGGTCTCCTATGAACCAAACTTTAGATGAAACTAAATTCTTCCTACCCTTCATCTGCCTCATCTGGCGTTTTCCGTCCTCCCCTTAGATAACGTCACCTCAGGGTAAATGATTTGGATTGTGTCACCCCACACACTCATTTCCTCCACTCCCATGACAACAAAGTGGATTCTATTACTGGGATGCACCCCCACAAAAGATTGGGATCGCACCGTCCAGATTCCTGCCGCATTCACCCTATTCCGTTACTCTGGGCGGGGGGGGGGTTGTGTGTGTGTGTGTGTGTGGTGGGGGGGTGCCTGGGCCTTGCATATGTAATGTGCATGTGTCAACGTGTGTTCTCGGGATTAAGCTTGTGCAGCGCGTTATACGCGCAGTGTGAAACGTGGGGGACCAAAGCCATTCATGTGGCGTTGATAGTGCTGACGGATGCCCGCAGTCGGTCACGTAGCTTAGCCCCATCGCGTCCCATTGTTAATTAGCAGAGATGGGTGAGAAGCTGTGATTATCAAAATGAGCTTAGTGTGTTTGGTGCGGACTAATCCTTGGCATTCCCTTGTCTGCGGGATTTTGACGTGGAAGAAAGGCAGTTATGAGTCAGCTGGAGACTTGACAGAACAGTGAGAATTACACAGCCACCAACACGGCGTGTCCTACCCAAATGGGAGGAAAGGACAACTCTGCGGCAGATTAAGACAAGAGTTTGAATCCTTAACCCTGTCGAGTGAACAGGTGGAATGGACAAGCATGCCTCACAGCCATCCAGATAACGCAACAACAAAACCTGTACTTTAAAGGTGCTTTTAAGATTTAGGTCCCGTCCACATGGGCAAAAATGATCTTTTCCCCTCCGTTTTCCTTGGCTGTGTTTCAGGAATTTCTACGTAAAGACGGACTGATTGCAAAAACGCATCTAGCTGTAGAAACACTATAGTACATATTCTAGGCCTCTATGTGGCAGTGGTTCTCCACCAAAAAAAGAAGAAGACGAGGCAGAGTACGCGTATCAAGCCTGCACGCTGTATACAAATATACAGTAGAGGAGGAGAAAGCAGTTGTTAAACCTTGTAGATAGAGCAGAAAATACTTTTTAATGTACAATGAGTAATTACATTTAAGGGGCTGTATTTAAAGCTACAAAAATAATACAAATGAGAAACAAAACAAATTAGAAGGAAATCTAACGTTGCCATCTGATGGGGGGGCGATGACGTCATCGTTTGCATATCTGGCGTCCACACGAAAACGCATAGGGCCGTTTTTCTCTTTTTCACCCTGGGACCCTTGGTTTCCAAAAAGTGTGTTTTCAGGCACCGAAAACGCCGGATCCGTCTGGACGGTCGGCCCAAACGCACAAGACTTCTGCGTTTTCACAAAGAAATAGTTTCTGTGTGGACGGGGCCTTAAGAGATAATTTTATGAGCGTAACGGTTAGAAAATAAATAGCCATTCGTCAGCAATTAGTGAGTGAATTGCTCTTTGAGAACATCAATTTCTGACCATTTCTACCCAATCGGAGCATCTCTTCCCTGAATGGTGCGAACATGGTTCTTGACTGTAAATCACTGCAGCGTGAAATGCAACACTTCTCAATGGAGGAGAAACATAAAGGGGGAGGGAGCAGATTTTGTTGTTTGGTTTCAAAGTCTTGCTCTCTTGTGCTCTCTTGTGCGCTCTCGCTCTTTACAACCCTTAAACCTTACTACAGCACCTTTAGGATTAACTCAATGCATGACAACAGTGTGCACATCATCTACACACGTGTTCTTGCGCATGCACACAGCTATGCCTAACTATGGTTGTATGCATGCCCCCCCCCCCCCCCCCCCCCTCCCGCCACGCTGGTAGGCGTGCGGCATACAATGTGTGCTGTCACACGCGGATGTCTTCTGTGCAGTTTGTTTAGCGCCACTATTCTCCATCTGTCGCCTCAGCCTCCGGGGCGTCGCCCCTGTCAGAGCGCCGCGTGCTTATCGTCTCCTTTAGGATGACGGAGAGCCTCCCACGCGAGTGCTGGAACACCTATAGGGTGCAGCATGGCCGACCTACAGCCCAATCGTTCACGTGAGCTTTCGATTTGCATTTATGTAGTTATTTGTGTGTGTGTGTGTGTGCATGTGTGTGTGCACGTGTGTGTGTGTGTGTGTGTGTATGTGTGTTTCGTCTGTCTGTGTATGTGTGGGTGTATCTGTGTTTGAGTATGTGTGTCTATATGTGCACGCGTACTGAATGTGAGCAATATTTTACTCTGCCGTAATAGAATGAAAATACCTTTTTATTAACCGTTTATTATTAAATCAATATGCAAGGATAACTATCAGTGGAGAACACTCGCCTGTGCAGCACTCCCTTTTAATTCTGTTTCTGCAGTTTTGCACAACTAGCAATTTCCCTGCTCTCCAGTGTTGAGTTAGCCTTAGCTGCTCGCACGCTGGGATGAAAATGGAAGGTTTCAGCACCACCAACAATAAAGGAGCAGTTCACCATAGCCAGCTTTGGTTCCATGTCACGGTTGGAAGGGATGTTTGTAAACAACATCAAACTAGCAAAACCAAACAAATACATGTGCATTGCTTCGACTGTGCCAAAGTGCGCAAACACTTTGTTCTTTCTTTGGAGTCCAACAAAGTAAGCCATTGGAGTCGAAACACATGAAACCACCCGCCTTCTATAGTAACCTATTAGCATGAAATGCAAATATATGAAAAACATGGGAATAATGTGGAGGAAGGGGTGAACTGTCCCTCCAAGGTTCCGTGCCTCCTTTGTGTTCTAAAATGTAACAACCAGAGCACAGTGCACATATCGGTAGGAACATGAATCACAAAAGCTTGGCTATGTTCTCGTAGTAACATGAATAACAACGGCATCGCTGTGTACTTTTGGCAAATGAAAAGGGCCCCATTGGGCTTTTCCTCTCCTCAGAAAGCCTCTTTGCTAGAAGTCACAGAGAAAGAGAGTCTATGTGTGTACGTGTTTGTGGATGTGTGTGAGAGCGAGAGAGTTTGTGTGTGTGTGCATTTGTTTGCCTATATGTGTGTGACTATGTGTGTGTGTGTGACTAAATGTGTTTGGACTATATGCATGGTTGCCGATATATTTGTGTGTGACTATACGTGGATGTGTGTGGCAATATGTGTGTGACTCTGTGTGTGTGACTATATGTGTGTGACTATGCATGTATGTGTGACTATATGTGTGTGACTATACATGTATGTGTGACTATATGTGTGTGACTATGCATGTGTGTGACTATATGTGTGTGACTATACATGTGTGACTATATGTGTGTGAGTGTACATATCTATTCTTTTTAAACCTCTCCAGAGGATAATAGTAGGAGGAAAGCAGGACGCTAATGAATTCCCAGGCAGCATCTGCTGAGAAGTTCTCCACACGGCAGCCATTACAGACGGGTGATGGAGAGGCATGCTGTCCTCAGACATTAATTGTCACCGCCGCCAGATGCCAATTCTCCCTCCTAGTGGTGTACGCAGTGTGATGGACGCAATGGATGGCTTTGGTCTTGAAGCGAGGGAAAAAATAGACCTCTAATGGCTGCCAAATCACTTTATAATTGTTGCATTTATTTACATGCCATTATCAATCTCCTCGTGTCCAGATAATATATACATATATATGTATATTTGTTTATTACATTTTCATTAATGAAATAATACGTTTTACGTTTCCTATCTTTTTATTCATATTTTTAGTACTTAATGTCCGTCATCTCTGTCTACTTTGGAAAGTTTTTCAATGGGTGTGGTACTGCAGTATTATCTGAATTATCACAAAGCACATCTGTTTCACGCGTTTCCCAGTGAATGCCTGAACCGGACATCTGCTTGTAGTGAGTGTTTCTTCATCGCTATCAACATCAGCTTTTCCATCTTAAAGGATCTGATGGGATCTTCCAGCACACTGAATACAAAGATGGCCCTGAGCCATCACGAGGAAAAAAAGGATCAGACAACAAGCACACATACAAACATTGTTCTCACATGTCGGAATTGCATCATAATGATCTCAAATGTCATCGCATTGATTCATCAATAAGTCTTGCTTGTAAAAGAGATGAGACCAACTTGGTTCAATAAAGGTTTAAGGATGAATGGAACTTCATGCCATCACATGCTATATTTACATTTGAAATACTGTATTCAAGTGATATTAGCTGTGACACTTGTAACATAAACTTAAAATAAAAGTTAAACACTTTGTCCCAAACTGCCACCATGCGAAGGTGTTACCGTGGGAGCCACTGCAACTGACAATGTGCAGAATTTAATTTGGTTACAATCTGGCAGGTAAGGTAGATGGTATTCATGTGGAGGAAGAAGTTGGAAATCTGACAGGGAAACGCAAAACAACATAGATACTTTGTGCTGTGTGTATCCATACAGATTAGACGCAGTAGCCACGGTCGTTATTGTGTAGTTCTGCCCCATTTGGATCTCTTTACACTACTCTAAGCTCATTGTTCATTACAGCAAGTATGCTAAAACTTAATCTGAACAACTGCGCCTTCCTAGGACCTCAAACACAGCGGGATGGCTAGATTAGTTCTGATTTCACTGATTAAAGCTTTCTGGTGGTGTGGAATTTTACACAAAAAAAACAAAAACACAAACACCCCCCCCCCCAAACACACACACACACACACACACAAGAGACAAGTCAAACAAATAAAATATACAATAAGAATATCATATCAAGAGATTATTTTAGCTTTTGGAGTGAAAAAAAGGCTGATTTTCCATTCATTGGACTTCAGTTTATGCAGCTCTTGGAGCAACGCGGGCTGATCTCCCATACGCGGGCTGATCTCCCATCCACGGGTTGATTTCCTATGCAGTGGACTTCAGCTTGTGCACCTCTTGGAGGGGCACAGGGGGATTTCCCATGCAGGATGATTTCCCATGCTGAGGACTTCCAAACACCAAACACTAGGGTCTGTAGGTCTGCAGCACTTTGGTGAATCTTCTACCTAACCCCCTAGGCCCTGGTCAAGCTGGTATATGTATATCTGTTTTCAGGCCCAATCAAAACATACACAATACATCACCTGGTTTGGATACTTTTGAATCTCTACCAAATATAAATTAAAGGAGAACTCTGGCAATTTTTTACCCCATTATTGTTTTCCTGAGGGTCACCCCATGTTGTGGGAAGCTAAAAACCAGACGAAAATTGATTCGACCAAGCCAGAGATCTGCACTCTGAAGCTCCCAGAAAAAGTGTGGATGAAAAAAGTCGTTGAGCATGGCAACACTTGGTGCTGCCCATCAATGCTTGTGGTCACTCAGGGCAACGTTTAGTCAGATGCAACCGGAAAGTCTTGAGGATAAGCTGAGTCATGCTCCCTCCCTCTCGCTGAACTTAAATCTATACGTGAAATCAAACAGGGAAACACGTCGTTGGGTGTATGCAAACGCAGCAAACAAATACGTGCATACACCTGAATCCTTAATGCTCACACGTTCTGCCGTTTATTTTTTCAAACTTTATAAATAATAGGAAGAAGAATGAGTTGTATTTAGTAATAACTCCTTCCTGTCACAGTGCATCGTGCACGTCTCCTCTCCGCCCCTGCGTGTTGATGTTGCTGGTTCACAGGCTTAGGAGGTGGGTGGCTTGATGAGTCAAACTATGTTCGTCACTGCAATTTCTAGCACTATTATTAGGGACGGAATAAAACAGCGGAAAGAATAACTAAAAGCTGCATCTGCTTGGATGCGTAGTTCCACAAGCTCATTTTTATTCTTTGTCGACTTTACTGCGTTGACGTTGATATTGATATTGATATTACAACAGGCAAGGACAGAGGAACAACACGATAAACATGTTTACATCAACGACAAGGCCCTAATTGGGCATGAAGCGTACCCAATCGTGGCACAGCGCGCGACGCATGCTCAACACAGAGCCATGAGTACATGGAGTGCAGAGTGCACTCGTGTTCCTGATCAGCATGAACAACAATGGTGCTACAACAATGCAAAGGCATATATAGCCATGTAGCAACAAACCAAAGCCTAGTCATTAACATAGCCATATGTATTGCATTGTTTAGGAATGCTACAAGAGGGCAATCAGTGGTCATTATGTTTCTTTTTTGCCCAACATGGCCGCCTTTTCTACTCACTGCACTACAAGCACTGTGTTCATGTGCATCCCCCCCCCCCCCCCCCCCACATTTCAGTACTGGCTCAGACAGTGTTGTTGGCGAAGGAGTTAGAGCTGTTGCCCATGTATGTTCCAACAGAGACCGGAAAGTTGACAGGAAAGCACACCTATCAACCCCTCCCCGCTCCCATGAGCTAGAGGATGAGGGAAATGTACAGCCTTTCTTTATCCGAAGGCCACTTCAACTCAAGGCAAGGGCCATAAGAACCCTAGAAGGAGACTCAATACATGCATATTGTCACATGGTCATTTTTGAGTTTTTGGGACGTGATGGACAAGTGATGAACACCAACTGATTCCCACTTTGATGTGGTCCTGCAGACCAGAACTTCAGACACCTTATTTTAGTTTTTTATTTTACCTTTCAACATATTGATCGACAGTTGGCACGTGAACGCGTACAGCCCTGAGCGCGAGCGCCAGCCAGAACAGTTCCTGCTACGACTCAGCAGCAGCTGTTGGCGGGTGTGGATTAAATATTATCACCTATTGGCACTGCGGGATAATCTCTCAGGACGCGCAGGATACTGTCCCATTCCCCTTGACAAGTAGCTCCCCCCACCCTCCCCCACCCACCCTGTGAGGGACAGGAAATCCATACTTGCATAGTATAAGGATTCGCAAGTCAACAAGAGCGCGGCCTGGGAGTGCGGCAGTGGACGCCGGGAGCGTGTCACTAGGCTGAACAATGCTGCTCTGCATATGTCGCCTTAGCAGGTGTTGGTCGGGCGCCGTAAGTGTTGGAAGTCACAGCACAATCGGTAGAAGCGTGCCGTGAAATTTTGCGTGGGTGTGTGTGTGACGCCCGGCATCGACTCGTGTGTTATGTGCGTGTGCACAAGGGGTTTCACTCCGTGTTTTGTTGTGTGTGTGTGTGTGTGTGTGTGTGTATTTGTGTGTATGTGCACTTGTGTGTTTACTTTTCCAAGCGTAACTCTGAAGCCAGACTATGTGCAGACTGTTGTTAGTTTGTGGCTTGATTAGGCGGTACCATTTGGGAGCTGTTGAGAGATGAATGCCGATTAGCAGGAAAAAGCACTGGAAGGAACATTAATCATTAGTAATACAACATGGCTATTATTGCTCAGCTTAATTGGTTTCCCATCCAGTTAGCTTCGAGTCTAGATGGAAGCACTTTGGAGCAGCTGAGAGTAGAGGAGGAAGATCCTATCTGTGTGTGTGCATGTGTGCTTGTGTTCGGGAGAGAGAGAGGGTGATGTACGTGTGTTGACGTACACACACCCACACATACCCACTATACACAGCTATGAGCCAACTCAAATTCAAATGGCATTTCATATTTAAGGGAGTTTGTGTGTGTGTGTGTGTGTGTGTGTGCGAGTGTGTGTGTAACCGGTGTATTTATAGTTATGTTATATTTCACCAATAATCATTTTATTCCTTTCAATTATTATTTTCCCTTTATGTATAAATGTATATTTGTTTTGAATGCTTTTATTTTAATACGTTGGGTTATGTGAAGTCACTTCGTGTTTAATTCGTGCCGTCCTCTCCAGTCGGAGAGTTGCCCTGCTGGAGAGAGGTAGGAATGTAGAGTGCTCCTGGTTAATTTGTGTTAAGTTATAAAACATGGTCAAAACATAAAACAAATGTAAATAATAATATTTTGAGTTTGTGGTTGTTAGTTTCTGACAAAAGGACGCTCTGTTTAGTGGGTGAACATAATTTTATATTCAGTTCGGCCGTCTTTGTTTGATTTGCCGCATTTTGTGTCCCTTTGTTTAGAGTGCCTGTGAGACGGACAGCAATCACAGCACTGACGTGCATATTAATGTGTTCCCCCACAGGTATGTGAGCTCTCTTTTTGTGTGTTTTTATGTTTATTTTATTTTTATTTATTTTGGTGTATTTTTGTTTGATTTCATTTGTTTAGTGGGCATGTTAATTCAGATGTCGTAATGTAACGTCCTCTCGAGAGTCGGAGAGTTGCCCTGCTGGAGAGAGAGTGCTTGTGAGACGGACAGTAATCACAGCACTGACGTGCATATTAATGTGTTCCCACACAGAATAAAAGCTCCTGTGTAGGCCTGCACGATAAATCATTATAAAATCGCAATCTCGATTCACCCTGTGCGCAATTTAAGTTTTAAATTACTTAGATTCTCATTTTTTTTATGAGCCGACTGACACACGGTAGACAGTGTTGTGTGTAACGCGTTATGTAACTACTTGTTCATGTAGGCTACTTGTTCAAAGTCAAGTTACACGTAACTACTGAAAATATGGTAGGCCTATATATGGGAAAATACTAACGAAACGTAGTTCCTTTTTCAATTCCGCGCAACGTTACTTTTCCCAGGGACAGCTTTGACAGCGATACTGCCTTCTCATGCAGTATGCTATTGCGCAGGCATGCAGCCGGGCAGCAAGCGCGCCTGCGTCCCTTCACAAGCTCTCATTCCACACCGTACGAGACAGATGCTGGTAGTGTGAAGCTGTCTCTGCATCTCAGACATTGCTTCCGCAGGCATTTTCCAAAGCTTACGACAAAAAAAGCCAGCGGTGGAACGAGATAACAACGCTGTCACTATTTACCAGTGTATGGACTAGGGCTTTGACTCCGTACTTTGTTATTCGAATATTAAAAATATATATAATATTCAAACGAATATTAGGCAGGACTTAATATTCAAACCTTTTATGGGCATTATTTTTTGTAAACTGGACGTAGACCGACTCATTTCACGGATTCCTGTAAGACCAGGTTGCCTTAATTACATCTGTCGCATATTTAAGGTGAAAACTAAGGCCAAGTCCACACGTACCAAAACGATCTTTTTTTTCTCCGTTTTCTCTGGCATCGTTTCAAGAACATTTGCGTCCACACGGATCCATCTCAATACGACTCAACACGCTACTTCATGTTCCAGGCGTATAGGTGGCGCTGTTTTAGTTTTAGAAATTCATCGGAAACGGTCACTCAAGTAATAAAGCGTTAACGCAACCCTTTTGATCGTCTCAATTGGCGCACGCATGGCTGTTGTTTGTTTGTAAAATGTGGCTTATGTGGTTGTCCATCAGTCTTTTTTGCTCAGCGTGGTGGCACAGGAGCATAATATTTTGCGTAGTGGTGGGCCGTTATCGGCGTTAACGTGCTGCGTTAACGCGAGACTCTTATCGGGCGATAAAAAAAATATTGCCGTTAATCTATTCTCAAAGTTGAACTAACCAGAAGCTGAGTGTTTAATAAAATATACTGTCCATAATCGTGCCATATGCTGGAGACAATGTAGCAATGATAATAGAAACAACTTGGGTGAGCTATGACACGTTTTGGGTTGATCGTAACATCAGAGGGGTGTTCCACAAAGCCGGTTTTATCACTTACCCAGCTAAGTTAACCCAGGGTTAGCGGCAACCCTAGGTTTTCCGTTCCAAAATGACCACGGCATGTAAGTTGCTATGGAAACATATGCTCTCAATCAAACCTGGTCGGAGCAGGTTTTGCGCAGGTTAAGTTTGGAAGATAACCCGGTTTTGCTCAGAGTAGGCTATTTAAACCCACGTTTATCGCAGCTTTTACGTGTTCGCCTATTGATATCGGAGCGCAAATAATTTGTGCAATTCACAGAGATTAATTAGACCACGGCTCGACATATTGTCCTTTCCGGATGACTTTTTGCTGGAGAGATATAGTTTTTCACGTGATTCTTTGATATATTTAAATAGCCTTCTCCAACCCTACATTGCAAATGTTACCAATCGTGGATCTGCCCTCAGTTCACTACAAACAATTTGCATAGCTTTCCGTTTTTTTTGCGACGGGTAGCTTTTTGTACAGTGTAGGAGATGCTGAGCACATAGGCAAAGCTACCGTCTGCCGCTCCGTGCGTCTGTCTTGCGCTGAAGCGGTTGTTGCGTAACTTCATGGAGTTTCACCAACTTGCAGATCAGCATTATCTACTTTAAGTGTTCCCAAATGGCTCCGAAATTATCCTTGTTGACTTTTCATCTGGGTGTTATATTTCAGGATTTCCTAATGTAATTGGGTGCATTGATGGCACACATCCAATGTGAGCAATACATTTCAACAGGGTGCGTTGCATTATGAACATATCATAGACCTCATATAATTGTTGTGCTTGTGCAAGATAGCTCAAAGTTTGTATTTGATCGCAGGGCAATTCGATGGGGATCTCCTAGGAGATCGAGGGTATCAATGCCTCCCGACGCTCATCACCCCGTACCCTAATCCCGCTCCTGGACCACAGACAACATTTAACCTGGCACACAGCAGAACCCGCGTTAAGATTGAAAATACATTCTGGATATTGAAGTCCAGATTCCAATGCCTACGTGGACTAAGAGTTTGTCCGGAACGGGCATGCGATGTAATTGTTGCATGCGCCGTCCTCCACAATATAGCCACTCTGCGCAAAGAGATGCCTCCCCACTTTACCCGTTCCTTGAGGAGGAACACATTCGCAAATGTTTGTAAGGGCTGACAAAGGATGCGAGACCACATTTGCAGAAATCATTTAAATAAAAAAAAATAAAACAACACTTTTCTTCCATCATTTTTATTCTTTAGTTGCTGAGGGAGGAAAAAGAATAATTAGTACCTTGATCGGTAAAATATGCGGCCCGTTTCGCCATTTTGATCAGGATTTCCATGATCCATACATCACGTCTTTATAGGTTTGCCGTGAACGCGCACAACCCTGTGTTAACCAACCCCGTGTTGATTGAACTAATTCATAACCGGTGCTGTGGAACCGACAGCTCTGGGTTAGTCGGCACAGGATCGGACAACCTAGAGTTCAGCGTTAACTCTGTGTTTGTTAAACCTCCGTTCTTGGAACACCCCTCAGAGCGTCGAAATAGTTGGTGTTGTTGTTGTTGTAATAATCCAAATCTTCCTCCAAGCTGCCCGCCTTGGTACGGCGGTAGGCGGACGCGTACCAGCCGTCTGCCGTCAACGCCGCCGCCCTCTAGATTAATTCCAAGATTAATCTAGATTAAAAAAATTAATCTATGCCCACCACTAATTTTGCGATAGTAACCCTAATAGGCACAATATCTTCTCCAGCAGGAACACGAGCATGTAGTCGGCCATAGTTGTTGTTATGAGACGTCGTCACAGGTTACAAGAGGTTACGCTCGAGGGGTGTGGCGATGACATCATCGAAACGCAAGTATGCGTTTTGGCCGTCCAGACGAACACTCAAGGGCTGCGTTTGTGAATTTATTCACCCTGGGACCTGGTTTCAGAAAACTCAGTTTTCATGCGATGCGTTTACAGGATTCGTTTGGACGATCGGCCAAAACGATGCAAAACATCTGCATTTTAACCAAAAAACGGCTCCGTGTGGACGGGCCCTAAATGTCAAGGGAAAGAGGCGGTGGTTGCAAAAAGTATTTTGATCGCTTATTAAGTTCACTCGTTGCTTATAATGGTTTATTCGTTTCCCAGTATCATTTCCTTAATTTAGAAGACAGTTTTGTTCATTTTTGAATTGTGAAATAAATAAAATGCAGTGCAGCGCAACGCAGATGTCAGCACAACGCAGACATCTATTACTGACACCTTGCACAATGCGACCCCATACCCACGTAACTCCAGTAGGAGTAAGGAAATAACAGACACAATTGCTTACCATCTAGCAAAAGATATGGTTCCAATAAACACCGTAGAACGTGACGGATTTCGAAAGATGATCCATACATTGGACAAACGCTACTCAATACCCTCCTGCAACAATTTTTCATCCGTTGCATTGCCAGCTCCTATAAGAAACTGCGTGCTGTAGTCGAGGCAGAAGTGCAGGAAGCTGATTATTTTGCAGCAACGACTGATTTATGGTCCAGCCGAACCATGGAACCGTACATGAGCCTAACTGTCCACTTCATTGCGACTGATTTCGCCATGAATAAACATTACATTTTGTGAGAAAAAAATCGTGGCAGAGAATGGCGATATCAATTCTAAACTAAAACATCGGGTTTCCTATTTTTCCCCGAATCGTGCAGGCCTACTCCGGTGGCAAATCAGCAGTTGTCTCCCGGCTCATTAACACAACGCAGAATCAGCCGATGCAAGTTAAAGCCAGCTACATGTGTATAGAAGATAAGAGACAGCAGAGAGAGAGGTTGTGTTTCCCGAAGCTCCGCTAGACAGTGGCAAAAACTACTTAATTCATCGTTCAGGTCTACTTTATTTTATTTCATGATCATAATACTTAAGAATATATAGTTTGTTTCTGTCAACCTCAATTGCTCGATTCAACAATACTTTTTGGCACTTTGACTACCGGATCAGACCGCAGCAAAAGCCTTGGACTTTCCTATCGCCAACATGCCTCTGTACTCGGATGTCTCAGGCACAGAGACTGGGAAATGCACAGACTGCACCAAACTGCAACAGTCAGTGGCTCTATTTGAAACAAGGCTAGCAGCATTAGAAAAATGCAAAGGACTCCTCCAGGATACAGTGCCGATGGGTGAGTTTGCTGAGCTAGCTCAGACAAATACACAACAGGATGATCAAAGCTACACTGTATCCTTCCCGAAGCTGGACAAGAGAGAGACAATTCCAACTGCCTCTCATTGGCACAGAGTCGGCGCTAAGCCCAAACAACATTCCAAAGTGAATCAACAAGTTCACTCAACGCCAAATGCTAAGCTTCCCAAAGCTAAAATCTGCCGGATTAGCCAATCGCTGAAGTTTACCATGCCGCTGAAGAACCGGTTCCTGCCACTCCAGGAGTCCACGAACGCGCCTGCCACCCATGCACCCCTAAGGCCCGAGATGCGTCCAGACGGATGGTGTGGACAAAGACCGACCATGACCCTGTTGCCAGAGAGGCCAGCTGTGCATGCATCTGCCACCCGTGCACCCCTGAGCCCCAGGATGCGTCCGGACGGACGGTGGGGACAGAGACGGAACAAGAACCAGTCGCCACGGAGTCGAGCTGTGCATGCGTCTGCCACCGCCACCTCAAGCCAACAAGGGCCAATCTCACAGAAAGCAGATGAACCAGACACTCTGATTGTAGGAGACTCAACCATAAAGGATATAACCAGTAAGAAGATCAACACATGCTACTTCCCAGATGTGATGGTTAGTGATGTCAACCAGAAACTAACCACAATTATATTGGAAAACCCCAAAATCTCACAGGTTATTGTGCATGCAGGACTTAATGATATTCGAAGAGAACAGTCAGAACTTCTGAAGAGGGATTTCACTGAACTATTGGACACACTGGACAAATTACACGTTAGGTCATTCATCAGTGGACCCATACCAGCAGTTGACAATAAACAGATTCAGTCGTCTACTTGCACTGAATACATGGCTTTCAAGAGTCTGCAATGAAAGAGGAAGGGGCTTTATTGACAATTTCAACTTTTCAGAGCAGATGGCCTACACCCAAACAGGTTAGGCTCAAAACTGTTAAGGGACAATCTTCTCTTCTCACTCTCCCACCATAAGAAGAAGCGAGACTACAGCCTCCCCCACACATCTACTGTCCCACTATCTGACACACAGATAGCAGACAGACCACAGACCTTGAAGAGAGACAACAGCCCGCCCGACACCATGCCTCCCCCCTTTGCTGATGCTGGCTTGGCGAGGAACGGCCACCCCCCTCCTCTGCACTCCCCCATGGACGATGACCTCCAGCACTCCCCCATCGATGATTACCTCCAGCTGTCCCCCATTGATGATGACCACCAGCCTCATCTCTCCCATAGCCACAACGATAACTCCAGTTCCACTGTCTCCTCCCTTTATGATTTTCCAGATGAATTTAAGAAACTGAGAAATTTTGGCATCAAAATTGCATCTGCGTCAATGATACCATCCCCACGTCATGACCACAGTCTGATAACACCCAAGCGGAGGGCGCCCCAGCCCCCCCCTCCCTGTACTGATAGTAGTCCTGATTATTACTGAGACAAAAAAGGGTTCAGCCGTAGACACAGCACAAAGGAAGTTTTGCATAATCTGTTGAACCCAAGGTTGCCTACATCAAAACATGGCAACTTTTGCATTCCTGCTGTAATCACTAAGAGAGTAAACAAAGGGAAACTCTGCTAACGCACTGCTAACCTCTCAAATCTCATACCTATTCCCTCTAAACCCAAATCAACCTTAAAGCCTATCAATAACACCATCAGGATGGGTCTACTTAATGTTAGGTCTCTTAATAACATCATCTTTTTTTAGTTAATGATTTTATTACCACTTCTCAACTGGATTTTATGTTTTTAACTGAAACATGGCTAGAACAAAATAACAGTGCAACCGTTCTGATAGAGACAGCTCCTCCCAACTATAACTTTTTTGATGTATGTAGATCTGGAAAAAGAGGTGGAGGGGTTGCTGCTATATTTAAAAATCTATTTCAGGGGAAACAGATGCTATTTGGTGATTTTCCATCATTCGAATACCTTTGTGCTGTATTGAAATGTTCCCCCAGAGTTCTCCTATTAATTATTTACAGGCCACCCACATACTCCAAATTACATACTACAAATTTCTTCGATGACTTTACAGAATTATTGTCTAGCATCTCCACAGACTTTGACTGTCTAGTTATAACTGGTGACTTCAATTTTCATACTGATGATTTTAATGATGTGTGCAAAAAAACTTTTTTCCATTTTGGACACATTTGAAATGTCTCAACATGTGAAAGAGGCTACTCATTGTAAGGGGCACACTCTAGACCTGGTTATCACAAAGGGTCTCAATGTTTCAGATCTCTCTGTGACTGATCCTTCACTGTCTGACCATTTCTGTGTTTTCTTTAAAGACCGGGTAAACCAAGAATAATTATGGGTTTTGAGTTTATAATACCACAGGAAAATATATTATTAACCACCCTGCCAAATTTGAAGGACTAAAAAAATCGCGAAGTATATAAAATTATGCTTCAAAGTTGATGAAAAATGAGCAGTAATCCCTGGCTCAGGACGGTGGGGGCGTGTGCGCTGCAGGCCAGGAAACCACGCCCATCACCGGAGAGAGACCGTCTTCGGTCGGAAACTTAAATAAAGTAAACGAACCGTTAACGTTACGTTTCCCACTGTGGCATCCAGGGAAGATGCACCAACGAGGTTGAAGAGGCATAACGGGCAAGCTAGCTGCAAACTGACAATTCAAACCAGACTCGTGAGCGGTAAAACCATAGACGGGTGAAACCACAGAATGCTAGTGCGCGGTTAATGTATTTATACCTAGAGGGCAGCAGGGGGCGGGTCTACATCGAAGACCGCTTTACGTAAAGCGGTCTTCGATGTAGACCCGCCCATTTTAAACCTGCACACAGAACATTCTCTGAGGCCTAGCTCCTCAAGGAAATGATGAATGGGAAAAATATTTTTTACATGTTTTGAGGGACACATTTAAGGCCTAATTAATATGATAAGAAGAAAAATACTGAATTTGGTTTACCCGGTCTTTAATATATATTTTATTCCCGACATACAGACAAAATCAAATACTGTCAAAAAACGGTATATCAATGAACATTCTAATGTACTTTTTAAAAAGGCCATCTCCTTGCTACTACCTCTCAACCCATGTTCTACTGATGATCTTTTAGAAAATTTTAATTTGAAAATTTTGAAAGTCATAGATGTCATTGCACCTTATAAGGTTAAAACGATTTCTGGAAAGCAAAAGGCACCTTGGAGAAAAGCTGCTTTTGTAACAGCCCAGAAAAAAGAATGCAGGAAGGCTGAACGCATATGGCGTAAAACAAAACTTCATATTCACCATGACATCTATAAAGAGAGCCTCCGTGCCTACAATTTAGACTTAAAAAGTGCTAGAGAAACATTTTTCTCCAATATCATTAAAACCAATACTAATAATGCCAAAACCCTATTTGCAACTGTTGACAGACTGACCAAGCCCCCAACACAAATTCCACCTGACCTTCATTCCACTCAGAAATGCAATGAGTTTGCAGCATTTTATACTGATAAAATTGAAGGCATCAGACGCGCCATCAATGTCTCCACTTTAAACAAAAATGCTGGACTACCACCATATTCAGGCAAAAGTAACGTGGCAATGACATGCCACAAACTCTTGTGGAAACTGTGACACAACTGAAGCCATCCACCTGTTGCCTTGATACTTTACCTACCAACCACTTTAAGAATGTTTTTGACTGCCTAGCAATAGACATATTGCAAATAGTTAACAACTCTCTCCAATCAGGCACTTTCCCAAAAGCCTTAAAAACTGCAGTTATCAAACCCCTTTTAAAAAAGCGGAGCCTAGATGCCTCTATTATTAACAACTACAGACCACTACAGACCAAATTAAATATCTACCCTTCATAAGTAAAATCATTGAGAAAGTTGTTCTTCAGCAACTTAGTGACTTCCTGGCATCAACTGGTTGCTATGACACCTTCCAATCCGGATTTTGACCCCTTCACAGCACCGAGACCGCCCTTATTAAAGTTGTAAATGACATCCGTCTTAACACAGACTCTGGCAAAATCTCAATACTAATGCTACTAGACCTCAGTGCTGCATTCAACACTGTAGACCATACAATACTTTTGGACAGATTAGAAAACTGGGTGGGGCTTTCAGGCACAGTCTTAAATTGGTTTAGGTCCTACCTACAAAATAGGAACTACTTTGTTTCCATTGGCGACTTTGTTTCAGAATCAACAAACGTGACATGTGGAGTCCCACAAGGTTCGATCTTAGGACCCTCTCTATTCAACATCTACACTATGATTTGCTCCCACTAGGGCAAATCATGCAAAATAACAATATTGACCATCACTGCTATGCTGATGACACGCAAATCTATGTATCTCTATCACCAAATGACTATCAGCCCATTGATCTGTTGTGCCAGTGCATTGAGCAAGTCAAAGACTGGATGTGCCAAAATTTCCTTCAACTAAATGAGGACAAAACCGAGATAATTGTATTTGGTGCTAAAACCGAAAGGCTTAAAGTTACCCAACACCTTCACTCTCTGTCCCTGAAAACCTCAATCAAAGCCAGAAATCTAGGGGTTAACATGGATTCAGATTTACATTTCGACAGTCACATCAAATCAGTTACAAAATCTGCATATTATCACCTTAAAAACGTAGCAAGACTTAGAGGGCTCATGTCTACCGAAGACTTACAAACACTTGTACATGCCTTTATCACTAGCAAGCTTGATTACTGCAATGGTCTCCTTACAGGTCTCCTAAAAAAACTCTAAGGCAACTACAGCTTGTTCAGAATGCTGCTGCTAGAGTTCTAACAAAGACCAAAAAATGTGAACATATTACACCAATTCTTAAATCATTACATTGACTCCCTGTATGTCAGAGAATTGATTTTAAAATCATGTTGCTAACCTATAAATCCCTACATGGTTTAGGGCCAAAATATTTAACTGATATGCTTCCACTACATAAGCCTTCTAGGCCACTAAGATCCTCTGAGACCAATCTGTTAATTATCCCCAGAGTCAACACGAAACATGGGGAAGCAGGATTTAGTTACTATGCAACAAATAGCTGGAATAAACTCCCTGAGGATTTAAGACTTGCCCCAACTCTGACAGCTTTTAAAAGAAGACTGAAGACTTTTATGTTTGCTTTAGCTTTCTGCTAAATCTTAAATCTACAATGCTTCTATTTTATTTATTTATTTATTTATTATTTTATTAGTAACTTTGCCTTTATTTTCTGACTTTCTAAAATGCATTTTTTTTTTAACTCTGCCTTTCTAAAATGTTTCTTTTTAAACTTTGCCTTTATTTTCTATCTATTTTACTTTTTACTTAACTATTATTTTCTTTTATTGTATGACAATGTTTATATGTGAAGCACTTTGAGTCTGCCTTGTGTATGAAAAGTGCTATATAAATAAAGTTGCCTTGCCTTGCATTGCCTATATACGTGCGTGCTTGTGTGATTGAGAGACAAAGAGAGAGGGTGAGGTATGTGAGTGAAAAAATATTTTTTCAAAGTGCTTGCATGCAACTGTGCATGTATGAGATGAAACGTGACACACACACTACCCACTTCACACAGATGTGAGCCAGCCAAAATTCAAATGATATTAAATGTTGTGTGTGTGTGTGTCTGTGGGGGAGGGGGTACACATAGACATTGCACTGTGTTCTCCTCGAGTGTGTCAAGAGTGATTCCCCCATTCCATGGCACAAAGTATAATTGTCCTTGCTGTCTCATGCATCCCTTAAAAGTAAAGCCCTGCACAAAAATACGTTCTATATAGAAATATAGTAGTAGTAATAGTCCTGCAGCCTGCTCACTGCTCCTCTCCCATCGCTCCCCTCCCCTGGTCAGCACTCCAAGGGAAATACGATTAACCCCGGCTGCTTCGGTCCGCTGCCACTTGGCGGGGGGCAGAACGGGGAGACGGAGGGAAGGGGAGGGTAGCGGTGGGGAATGATGTTGTGGCCGGGCGTTTCGGGGAGAGCCGGGGAGGGACGATGCAGTGGATTAAAAGGTGGATGTCACAAAATATATATATATATATACTGTATCCCAGAGGACTGCTGGTTCAGCCTGGGAGGCACGTGGCCAAAAGCAGGGTTGCTCTCAAACATGGCACACAGGACTTAGACAGGGCCTCCATGCGAAGAGTAGCGGATGGGAAAACTAATTAAGACTAGCTAATTGAGCGAGTCCTCATGATAATAATAATAACAGTGATACATTTTATTGAATGGCTCTCAAGGTGACCTTTCATCATAAAGAATCAGTGATAAAACATACAATAAACTGCAAAGCACCAGTAATATAACATCAGTACACAATAAACAGAAAATCCCCAGTAATACAACATCATTACACAATACATTGACATTATCATATAGTAGCAGTTTTGAATTTGGTGATAGAGTCCAGTATGTGGAGGTGATGAGGAAGGGAGTAACAAAGTTTGGGTGTAGCACAGGGGAAGGCCCTGGCACCCATTGTAACAAGGTGGATGGCTGGAAGCACCAGTGGACCTGCTGATGAAGACTGCAGGGAGCCAAACACAGTGTAGGTTTGAATGAGATCTGTGTTGTAAACGGGATAGATTATGCAGAGCTTGAAATTGCAATAATATGATTTGATAGTTTATCCGTTGTGACACAGGGAGCCAGGGTGATTGAATCAGCAGGGGAGTGACATATTCAGTGGACTGTGAGCGTGTAATAATCTGTACTGCAGAGCTCTGGATGAGTTGAATAAGTTGAATAACTCTGTCTGGATGCCTGACCGGATAGCATTGCAGTAGTCAATGTGACCAAAGTGTGGACTGAGATTTCTGTGTAGTATTGTTTTCCAGATTGGCAATCAGGGAGACATTGCTTATATGACTGGAGAAAGAAAGGGTTCTGTCCAGGAATAACTGAAAGGCTTGTTACCTGTGTGGAGACAGGTATGGCAGCTTATGGTAGCTGGGAGTGAAATAGTATGTGTTTATGAGAGGGTTGATTTAGAGCCAATGTGGACTTTCTCAGTTGTACCACTTGAATTGTAGGTAGTTGTAGGTAGTAGTTGTAGTACGTCAACCATATCTGTACATCATGGAGACAGGCACGAAAAGTCCTGGAAGGGTGAGGGCAATTGGGCTTCTGACACATAAATCTGTGTGTCGTCAGCATTACAGTGAAACTGAATGCTATAGTGGCGGAAGATGTTGCCGAAAGGGAGGAGGTACATCACAAACAGGAGTGCCCCCAACATGGAACCTTGTGGAACTCTGTGGTGATCTTTCTGACCATTAATTCTGAATTAATAATTCTGATAGAATGTGCCTGTCTGCAAGGTAGGAGACAATTCACTGATACATAGTGCCCCCCCAACTTCTATACTAGCCAGACGATCCATGAGGAGTATGGAGGAGAGATGATGGCATGCTTTAACTAGGGTTGTGGGGATTGGATCCAGTTGATCCATGTGGATGTATTGGACTTGGTAGTAACTTATCAAATTGTAATTTTCAGTTGGAAGACTGAAATCACATTAAACAGTGGATGCGGACTGCATAATGTTGTTAGCAGAGGCCAGCTGCTCATGAAATGTACACATTTTGGATTTAAAGAACTTCAAAAGTGAAGAGTATTGATCATCACAAAGGTTATTGTTCATACTCGTTTCAGGTGGTTCGAGTAACTTTCTTGTGGAGAAGAGATCTGTAGTATTCCCTTGACCTGTACTGATGATATTTGCATAATAGGTTATTTGAGAGTGTTTTTATAGTGAGTATCAAGTGCGGAAGATAAACTGTCATTGTAGCAGTCCACAATATCCAAAGTCAGGGATATGGCCCTTGTTTTGGGTTATAAGATTGACATATTGTGTTATATCAAAGCTCACTATCGTTGCTTTAAAATTGTAATAAACATATTGTCAGTGTTATGAAAATGAACCTTAAAATCCTGCATTAGGATGACATTAGGAGTTGTTGTGTTACCACCTTTAGTGCACTAAAGGTGGTAAAAAGATTTCAGTGATGAAAATATTTGATCACTTGAGTGTTTCTGCACAGAGCATCAATAACGGTTGATGAAGGACTACAGAGCTTTACAGCCAGCAGTTCAAAGGAAGACTTATCAGGTTGAGAAAGTGGCATTAGTAGTGGGACTAGTGGGGAAAGTTAAAGAGTTGTCTATCAAAAGAAAAAATAAACCCAATTAGAAGACAGTAGGTAACTTAAACTTCCCTATCTTTATGTTTCAGTCTGTTGATTTTTTATGCTATGCCCACTTGACAATAGAATATTTTTTACAAGTAAATTCGATTTCTTCTCCTGTAAGTGCTCAGGGAAGCTGAATATAGCATTAGGAGTCAGGAGAATAGTCAGGAGAAAAGTATTTTTACATCCTGTCTTTTTGTGTTGTTCCCTGTCTGCCTGTCGAATACGATACGTTAGTTGGGTCTCCCGCCCATGAGTCAACTAAAAGGACCCATGCCAGATTCCAGAGGCCTAGAATTGTATATCCAGATTGCTTGTGGCATATTGCTCTCATATAATTATTATGTGATGCATTTGTCAATTTATTATTATCATCAGCTATATTACAATTTTCATGGTTGTTTGCTTTCATTTTGGCCTTTTGTCTTCTTTCAATAAAACATTGTTTAATCACTATGATATTGGCATTTATCAAACTGCTAGTCGTTCTAGAGTGAAGCTTACTGTAGTGCGTGCCTTTGTGAGGAAGGGTAAGAATGTGGGTCTGTGAAGTCCTATCAGAATGTAATAGAGATAAATAGTGATATAAATACATTTCAGTGCAAAAAAGAGAACCAGTACTTGGCCACATGGTGCAGCCCACATGAAAGCTGATACACAATATTTCACATTGGCCATGACTGAGACACGTGATGTTTGGCTACATAGGGCGACTGTTCAGATTTGATACAAAGCTGCTTCATCTCAATGCACACAGCAGCTAGTGTGAAACTAATGTGCCGTTTATAAGGATTATACAGCACAATTGGTCAGATACCTCACAGATAAAGCAGGTTTCCTCTCTGTTTAGTACACAGGTTTGTGCCACATAAGGGTGTACGCCACATATTGCCTTTTGCTTTGCTTATTTAGTGTGAGGCAGCAATCCAGGAGTATGTAGGAGCAGTTTGTTTTTTCTTTCATTGATTTTCTTTTATTTGGCACTGCTCACTGCTATCCTGCCTGAAGCGGCTTGCTTTGTGTCATTTTGCGAGTCGCTTTGTGTGTCTTGTGTTACTAATCATTGTCGAATTAAAAAAAGTAGCAGCCTCAAAACTCTCGACTTTGCCTTTTCATGTTCCACACTTTTCCCTTTCACAAAGCGTTTACTTTGTGAGAAGTCTTTTATGCAGCAGTAGATTATAACTGTCAGAGCATTAAATGTTAATAGAGAAACATGCACATCTTCTGAAACATCATGTACATATCTATTCCCCTGATACCAATCCATGCAACACATCCGACTAGCTCTTCCGTCCCACTGCGCACAAGAACATACATGCACATTCAGGCGTGTGCACAACATTTGCAGGTGCTCACCCATTAGACAGGAACAAATCGACACACGCCGTAACAAGCTTCCCATTTGCCCCACCTAGTATTCATGATGTGAGCACCAGGCAGGCACATGGTCAATAGAGCCAGTTGTAAACAGGGATATCTTCAAACGCTAAGACCCCAGATCCCTTGTTGTGGCCTGGCGCCAACGAGTAAGAGGACCCCCAGCTGAGTGTATTAGAGCAACAGTGCATACTTGCTTCAAGGGGTCTGGCCTCATGGCTTCCTGCACAGCACAGGTCTTGGAAGCTATTATAAGTCAGATGGTAGGGCGGAAGAAAGCGAGAGTGGGAATAAATTAAAGAATGGACTCTACCCTCCTATAGAGGATACAAGGGTAGAGGAAGGACAAAAATAACATTTTTTTTTTTGAGATTATGGACCAGTGCCTGTGACTGAAGAAACATACAAATAAAATCGCTCTTTGTGTTGTGTCTGTGGTTTCCAAAAGTCATTATGTGCCACAGCAAATTGTTGAATGTTTTCAAACTTTTTTGATTCCAAATAGCTATTAAGTTGTGCAGTGCGTAGCAGCTGATAAGAATAATAGGACACTGATTTTTTCTTTCTACAAACAAGTAACAAATATATAACTTCGCAAATGCATATTTTGTTTGTGTATCATGTTTAATAATCTGACATTCATTGGTTCAGACTGGAAGCGGCAATACGGTTTTCCGACAAAGTTGTAACACATTGCTGAGTCATAGCAAGAAATTAAAGAGGAACACGTTTTTTTTGGTTGATGGATATTCATATATATATATATATATTTAGATGTTTGCGGGCATGTGTGTGTGTGTGTGTGTGTGCGCGCGTGTAAGAGTCTACGTATACGTGTGTGCATCCGCAACTATTAGCAGGATGGCTAATCCATAAGCTCCAGATCCCTATCATCACTCTGGCCACGGGGCACCACATAATTACATTTGAAATGACAGACAATGGCTGCCGTATTACTGTTTTAATTCGGGCCAATCCCTCTTGGTTACGGAAAAATAAATAAATAAAGTAAAACTCACTAATCGAAGACAAACGGCGTAACACTGCCTTCTCTTTGGTCCCCCGCTGACTGATAAATGCGCACTTAGTCGTTCGCGCCCCAGGTGAACATTTATTACCTTTGATAATTTATTTTATCCCCCCCACCTTCCCGATCTGCATAATTATTGTGGCTATAGGTTATAATGCGAAGCAGACAGGGAGCAACATGCATAATTCATGCAGTACCAGGGGTTTTACACGATCTATCTGCGAGGTTTACTCCAGTTTCTTCAGCAACACAATTGTGTGCATGCGTGTGTGTGTGTGTGTACATACATATTTTTCTTTATATTATTTGTTTAGTTATATATAATTGTTATATATATATATATATATGTATATATAAAAAAAAGTATTCCGTTTTTTTTCCTTTGCTAGAGGCGCTGGACCAAGAGACTGTAATGACAAAACTGTTAAAGGACAAAGAAGAGGTGACCCAGATACATTGGAGCTGTGTGTGCATTCCTACCTAAAAAATACATGGTGAATGGGATTTTAACCGTTTGAGGAGGGTTCATAGGGTTCATAGGCCTGGACTAAATCATCACACATCCTAGTGAGGGAACAGTGTGAATGTGTGAGACTTTTTTCCCGCTCACGATCATATAATAAATGAATAGGGATTATATTGCTCTTTAAATATATTCCTCCTAAATTTTGAAATGGCGGAGTGTAGCGTGGAATACCTGACCTTGGTCTTGTCCTCGTCCAAAATGTCTTCTGATTAATGGGTTAACCACGAGGGCAAGAGAATAGAACAGAACAGAAAAGCAGTTGCTCATGTGTTTGAGTGGGCGCATCGGTGTGTGTGTTCCCATATTTGTGTGCTTGTGTGTGAAAACGTACATGCGCCTGTATGGTCGCGTAGGCCTGTGTGTCACATACACACACACACACACCCGTGTTTGTTCAGGTATGAGTGTGTGTTTACGTGCGTGTTCAGGTGTGTGTGTTGGTGTGCGCGTTTGTGTGTGTGTATGTTGGTGTGTGTGTTCAGGTGTGTGTTCATGTGTGTGTGTTGGAGTGTGTGTTCAGGTGTGTGTGTGTGTGTGTGTGTGTTGGCGTGTGTGTGTGTGTTGGCGTGCGTGTTTGTGTGTGTGTGTTGGCGTGCGTGTTCAGGTGTGTGTGTGTGTGTGTTGCCGTGTGTGTTCAGGTGTGTGTGTGTGTGTGCAATGGCATGTGCACACTGACAGAGAGCGGGATGGTAGAGCCCTAGATCAGAGATAGATGACTTCATTAAAGTGTGCGTCTCAGTGAGGCGAGATGAGCCACATCTACCCCCCTCAGCCGCTCCTCACCTCAACCCCCATCCTGTGCCACCACAGATTATGAACTCCATAAATCAATACATTTCTGTAACAGGATAAAGCGTCCCACAGCGGCCCCCCCGCCACCCAGCCACCCCCAGCCCCCCCCCAGGGCGGCTCCCTCTCTCAGTGGGGTTGACACAGCTCAGGTCGTCAAGGCCGTTTTCAGGAGTTCACAGGAGAGGGGGGGGGGGGGGGGGTGGGCGATTGGCAATGAAATAGCGTCCGGGGTTGGGCTGGAGGAACATGTGTCTGGGACTGGTGGAGAAAGACGCGCTGGCTCGTTTGGCAGTGAAATCAACAACAGCATGTTGTTGAACGGGAGGGATTTCATTTCATAAAGGAACATCTGGTTTATATGTCTCGTCTTGGCAGCTACTTGGCAGAAGCGGGAGGAATGTGGACGCTGATGTGGAACGGGATGACGGGCGGTGCGGACAGACAGACTGTGCATACTTTGCCTCCCTCTGTGTGCTATTGTTATTTGGTTCTATTTTTTGCATCCTCGCGATTGTTTCCTTGGAAACTCTGCTGTCAGTTATTCTGAAAGTGTGGGCATGAGAACCTTTTAATAAACCTTACCTAAGCCCCCCTTAACCCTAACCGCCCCTTACCCCTCCTAACTCTAACCAATAACCCCCTAACCCTAACCCTCCTAACCATAACCCTAACACCAGTTATAAAAACCCTAACCCCACTCACTGCCCTAGAGGATCAGGTTGCCACTAGTTATGCTGGTGTGTGAATGTGAGGATGAATAGTTGAACGCTTGTGTTAATGCTAAAGTAGTCTCCTGAATCAGACTTGAGATCAATATCTCAAGTCTGATAGCAAATGTACTATCAGGCTGGAGGCGGGAATATAGCCTATAGGCACATGATTGGATATTAACAGCAAACACAAATTTGTCCAGTCAACTGTAAATAATTTGTAAAATCATCGCAGTGTAGACCGGCCACTGTGGAATACACTTAAAATCCCCTTCTGAAAGCTTCATCCACATGCGCAAATTAGTTTCTCTTCAGTAGGATATGGTAACAAAAACAGGAAACAAGGCCTGCTTTTTCAGTTTTGGGATGAAGCCCAGGCTGTGTGCCTTCTTCCCCCCTGTTCTGAAAAAGCATAGCAGGGCTCCCTGCCGCTAAAGCACTTTGAGTGACAGAAGCAGAAGAAATACCCATGGATAAATGCATTCCATTAGCCAAAAAAATAATAAATAAATCAGTTTGCTTTTCCTTCTCTTTATCCACATTTAGTCAGAGTTTGGTGACTTTTGACTTTTGAATTTGCGTGATGTAGCCTCCCCATTAGAGGTGCTCAGCCTCAACACACTTCATAAATGTAGCAGAGCAGTCTCCCACAACCAATGGTTTTACACAGTGACCTTGCCAATGAAAACTGTAGTTTAGCAAGGAACCACCAGAGAGTGATGTGAAATTGTGTGGCATGTTTGGGATATTGCTTTGTCAAAATGTCAAAAAACAAACAGATTCTTTCCTTGTCGTTTTCATCATCCATGTTGTTGTAGCTCTCAGTAAAGCCCACATGCTTCCCCTCCTAGCCTAAATAGAAACTCCACAATTATACACATGAGATAATGGTGTGTTTGTTCCTGTCATCATGGTAACTGGCACTGTTTTTGTATGGTTTGTTATTTTCTGGAGCTTCCTCTGATCTAAGCACGTTATTGTTGACTGATAACATTATTTCATGTAACCTTATCTATAATTGTTTTTATACGTTCACCTTTTTTTGTTTTTTTTTATCCCCTTTTTTTATCCACAATGTATTCCAAGCTTAATGAAACTCGACTTGCTTCCTGAATACATATTAACCACTTTCTGGCTTAATATTCAAATCACCCCATTTAAAAAAATGAAGTACGATCACAAGCGGTTTTGGTAGAGAAATAACGAGGTCCTTGTTTTGGAGGGGGGGAGGGCGGGGGTTGTACAGCCATTGAATGTTTGTGTCTGCCTCACCGGCGGTGCACCCGTCACTCTCCACTGCACATTATGTAATGAAGCAGAATAATAGATACATGTCATCTAATCTATTTGACAATTCAAATCAATTTCATGACCAGGTGTGTGTGTGTGTGCACACTGCACTGCACATGTCCTTTTCAATTGTTCACATTAAAAATCAATTGTCCGATAAATCCCCATCTGAAGAGTCCTGTGCTTGTCATGCTATCTCAACAAATAGATGTTTTTTTGTGCTTCTTCCAAATGTCAAGTGTAAAACCCACCACCCTCAAAAGGAGCCCGGTGAACTGGGCGAGGGATCCTCCCCCCGGAAGGATCTCTCTCTCCCGCGGTCCTCCGCCCACCGGAACGCTGAAAGTTTGTGCTTTAATTGTATAGAGCTCTTCTGCCCAACCTTCTCCGTCAGGAAGAGAAACAGCGGCCATCATTCTTCCCTGCCATTACCAGCCTGGCCGCCGTGAATAATGCAATTTGTATCCTCTATGGAGTGCATCCAGGACAACGGCTACTCCCATAAACCAACACAAGATCGCAGTAGAAATCCACTTACAGGCTAGCATGGCAAACGCGTTTGCCATTAGGACCCCACTCAGGTCCCATCATTTCAGTCAGATAGAGCTGAGCCTTATCTCGGTCTAGAAGGAAGGCTATGATAATGAGGCTACCCGCTATGCCAGAGTGGTGAATCAAACATGCAGAGGACACACACACACACACACAGAAACACACACACACACACACACACACACATGCAAGGACACACACTCACATGCATGCATGCACGCACGCACGCACGCACACACACACACACACACACACACACACACACACACACACACACACGTAAGCACACACACACGTAAGCACACACACACACACACACACACACACACTTTGTTCCTAGGTACAAGACACGTTACAAACAAGCCCACAGATAAAGAGCAATATGAGCTGAGCCAGTCCGGTGGCGTGTTAGATATTTGTTACGTCGACGGTAAAGGTCAACGTTTGACCTTTCCCGGGCGCGCTGGCGACAGAGGCATACTGGTAATAAATTAAATGGATCTGTCAGGACGGCACCAGCGGGTGTTGGGGGGAGGGGACACGGGGTGGAGCATGATAGATGGGAGCGTAGAGATGGGGAAGCCGTGGGCTAGGTCAAGGGAAGGTTAACGTGTAACAAGTGGAATATCAGGCAGATGTTGTGCCAATCATTAGAGCCATCATACATCTGCCATGGTTGATTATAGCACCTCCCCCCCCATCTCCCCACTTCTGAGACCCAGGATGGGTTCTCCCCCCCCTTCTCTCCCTTCTGAGAGCCAAGACAGGTCCTCCCCCCTCCTTCCCCCCTTTGTAAGACTAACCCTTCTTAAAGTGACAACGGGTTTCCCCGCCCTCCCCTCTAAGACCGAACTGGTCCGTTCCATCCGACCACCCGCCATCACACTGATTACTTGACTTACTTTCCTTGTCTTTTTTTCCTGCTCTGTTTTCGCCCGTTTCAAAGCCTGCAAAAACAAGAGAATCCTCATATATAATATTTCCTCATACTGGGAAATGCTGGCTTTCTTCATCTACAGTAATCTGCAAGAAGTGCTTGAAGCAGATCCCAACATCCTACCCAAATACATTGGCAGTGTGTGTGTGTGTGTGTGTGTGTGTCTTGCTGTGGTATAGCATTCAGCAGATTACAACAAAAACAATTAGTATGAAATGTCAGCCATTCATCTCAATCACAATTCATGTTCTCGTCCCCAGATGACGCTGACGGGTGATTGGGTTTGGCTGTAGCGTCCTGGTGGTGATATAGATGATCATGCCACCCGGATCAGACCCGGTAGCACCCTCCCTATATTCAACGTCCTCCCTACCCGCCTCCATTAACACAATGATGGTAAATGGCCTGCATTTATATTGTGCTTTTCTAACCAGTGGCAACTCAAAGTACATTACAATATTGCCTAACATTCACCCATGCATGCACACATTCACACACCTACGGCGGTATCAACCATGCAAGGGAACAGCCAGCTCGTCGGGAGCAGTCAGGGTGAGGTGTCTTTCTCAGGGAAACCTCAACACTCAGCTAACAGGAGCCGGTGATCAAACTAGCAACCTTCCGATTACCAGCCAACCCGCTCTACCTCCTGAGCCACATGCCACCCAAACACAATCACCTATCACCACATCCTTCTCTATCATCCTCTCTCATCAACCCACCATCCTCCATCAACAAACCCTCCTCCATCAACACACCCACCATTCTCCATTAACAAACCCTCCTCCATCAACAAACCCTCCTCCATCAACACACCCACCATTCTCCATTAACAAACCCTCCTCCATCAACAAACCCTCCTCCATCAACACACCCACCATTCTCCATTAACAAACCCTCCTCCATCAACAAACCCTCCTCCATCAACACACCCACCATTCTCCATTAACAAACCCTCCTCCATCAACAAACCCTCCTCCATCAACACACCCACCATCCTCCATCAACAAACCCTCCTCCATCAACACACCCACCATCCTCCATCAACAAACCCTGCTCCATCAACACACCCACCATCCTCCATCAACAAACCCTCCTCCATCAACACACCCACCATCCTCCATCAACAAACCCTCCTCCATCAACACACCCACCATCCTCCATCAACAAACCCTGCTCCATCAACACACCCACCATCCTCCATCAACAAACCCTCCTCCATCAACACACCCACCATCCTCCATCAACAAACCCTCCTCCATCAATACACCCACCATCCTCCATCAACAAACCCTCCTCCATCAACACCCCCACCCTCTTCCATTAACACACCCTCCTCCATCAACAACACACTCGACAAAGCCTCTGGGATGGGGCTGGATGCTCCTCATCACCCCCTTGTCACAATCAATGCACCACTGAAGTGGACATGAAACAAACTGAGAGACTGGGATTGGGTGGGGGGGGAGGGGGGAGTGGTAGGGGTAGGGAGGAGATGGACGAGGAGAGGGGGAGAAAATGGGAGGGGGGGGGGGGGTTGAAGGAAAAATTAACATCAAATATATTTATTATCTGAAAAACAAAGAATGGAATAATAAACAGCGAATCCGCCATCTTGATGTCATAGACACAACATATAGAACATGAGTTTGTGCAGCGCTGGGGGTATAGTAGTAGTGAAGGAGCAGCAGAAGGTTGACATACCATACATACTGTATCCAATCTATTTGCTTCCCGAGGCAATAATTGAGTGCTCTCAACCGTAGCATTTTGAATCAATTAAGGAGCTGGGCGTCTTTGCTAAATGACCGCTGTTCATCGCCTGGACAAACTTGCAAATAACTTGCTGGACTGACTATATTGCTCCCACCATGTCTATTTTCTTTGGGTTTATTTATTTATTTGCTTTTTCAATAATAATGTGTAAGAGTTGGGATGGGAAGTTTAAGGTGTAGATTGGCACCTCAATAGGGTATATTTAAAGGCCTTTACTGCATGCCTGTGTGTTTGGGAAACGCTGACCTCAACATATACAATTAGTCTTTGACCACCCATGTGTTTGTGTTCATGTGTGTGCATGTGTGTGCTTTTGTGAATTTGTGTCTGTATCGATGTGTGTGTGTGTGTGTGTGTGTGTATGTGTGTGTCACACACACAAATGTGCATATGTGTAAGCCTGTGTCTGTGTGCATGCGTGCGTGCATGCGTGTGTGCTTCCTGTTCACAGATAACAGCGAGATGGGTTTCTAGTGCTCCATGCTATCTCTCTTAAACAGGCACAGGCAGACCTTCCAATTTTAAAGCCATCTCCCCCTGCTATCAACTCTTGCTCCATAATCGGTTGTGAAAATGCAAAATGGCATCCGAGGAGGAGGAGGCTCTGGGGAAGCCTGACGTCGCGTCTCAACCTCTCCCTTATTTCTCATTAGAAAAAGAAATGATAATATTAACGTGGGATGAGTGTGTGAAGTGTCCTCAGCCAGTGATTGATTCAACAGCAGTGGCTAATTGCG
>NC_140278.1:9079151-9149151 GCF_964030765.1 Micromesistius poutassou
CTACATCAGATGCTGGCCAAACAACAGGATGTCAAGCCTGATTCATTGTTATGCTTTGTTTTCATTAAAGTGCTTGCATTACCATAGATGGCTACTTAAATAAGCTGGCCTGTCTCAGGTCTCTCATTATTAATACCAAAGAATTACAAAATAATAGAATATGCTACCAGTGTAAAGGAAACCAGTATTGTGTCATAACAAACTGTAATATAGCTTCCTGTAACCCCCCTGATATTGTTACTGGTAGTATTCACAAACGTATAAGAACTTCATGTCAGTCACAAGTAACAACCGTACTTCATCAACTCATCAATGCAGCCTGCTTCCTCTGTGTGTCTTGGTGTTTTTTTGTTTCACACCAAGCTACCCAGTAAACTGTATTTTCTATTTGTGTATCTATGTTTATACCAGCCTAATTCATCTTGAATATCGAAGAGAATCAAATAAACCATCTGAATCTCAGACTTTCACTTTTTGGACCTGGCATTTCCACCCATGAAGTGCAGCGTTACAGATTCAGTTATCTGAAACCCTCGTTAAGTCAAATGTTGTTTGTTCCTCCCAGCTAACTGGTCCTCATGCATGGGCGTCACCATAATATAATTGGGGGGGGGGACACGTCCCCCCCACCCTTGAAAAAAAGTCATTTCGACCCCCCCACATTTGCCATCAAAAATATTAGTGCATGACTGGTCTACTAGTCCAGTGTTCTTTCCATCGCTTCACATTCAAATCCGTTCCACTTTGTCAGTAGGGTGAATACCCATATAAATAGAAATCCACTCTGCGTTTTCCTGTTTTTTTCAACACACAAAACAGCATCACGCACGCATTCAAAACACGCACCGAAGCCGACCGAAGCAAGCCTATGTTGAGAGTCGGATCAACGACAGCGACACGAGATGAATAAGGACTTTTTTTTTTCGAAGAAGAGGAAAGTAAAGTAGTTGCCCAAGTTTTCCATTGAGTGGCCAAACAGCTAAATTGAATGTTAGTACCCTTATGAGACATTCTCTGGCATTAGCAATATTCAAAATCACAAAGATCAAATATTCGTGCCTAATAGCCTACTTTGTTGTATAAAAAACCTAGCCTATATATCATCAAGACATGTAAACGTTTTCAATGGCTGTTAAAATAAATAAATAAATAAATATAAATAAATAAATATATATATATAACATAGTAGTAGTCAGTAATTGCAGACCATGCCAGCTCCAAGGAAAATCAATGAAAGAGGGAGATCATTTTAAATCTAAAAACATGGTAAAATGCACCAGAATGCGGGAAATTGCATCTACTTCTTTCAATTTTTTTCTGGGGGACGACCCCCAGACCCCCCCTCAAAATATGTCCCCCCCACTCTCAAAAACCTGATGACGCCCTTGTCCTCATGAGTATTTTTTTTATAGGAAACTTGATTTATCCAAACTTGAACCAATTTTTCTGATCATTTTGGGTCGTAAAGGTGTGTTCACACCGCACTTCGCCCCGCGACACGTTTCAATGCAAAGTGAACGTGGAGACGCGAATCGGGCTAATTTTTTTTTCGCCGATTCGCGCGACAAGATTTGATTGACGGCGCAACATTTTTCCATGTGAACGGCGAGCGCGTGGCGCGAGCATGTGGATTCGCGGCGCGACAAATTCGCTGAAGTTGAAATATTTCAACTTTTTCGCGGCATTCGCGTTGAAACAGCCAATCAGCGTTCACTCCCTGTGGGTAACGTGGGTGAAGTAACGTAAAACAGCCAATCGGCGTTCACTCCCTGGGTGACGTCACATAACAGTCAATCAGTTCACTCCCTGGGTGAAGTAACGTAAAACAGCCAATCACCGTTCAACCGTTCAGTGAACCGCAGCTTGGAGGAGAAAGTGATTGTTGCCGTTTGCGACTCCCGGAGCTCTATATCTACATATAATATATAAATATCTATATCATATAATATATACGATATATATAATATCATGGCACAAATTCCGACGTCTCTCCCACTTCCACAACAGGTACAGACACACATCTCGGCCATGGTTGATGAGAATGAATTGGCATGAATGACCGTTGGAAAAATTCGCCCCGCGACAGATTATGATTTGTCGCGCGGCAACATTCGCCTGTTCGCAGCGAACAGGCGAAATGGGGTAAAGTGCGGTGTGAACACACAGTCACAACAAAATTTAAGCAACGCAAATATTCAATCTGTTTAATCGTGCGAGTTTGACCGCGCAAACCACGTTTTCTGACATTGAGACAATCTCAATGCTGATAGGCTTTCACAACACAGCTTCATGCAAATGTTAAATATTTCAACTCGAGCGAACACACAAATGATGCAAATCTTGCGTCGTTGAACATCAGAGTTAACATTTTAAATATCTATCTAAAATATATATTTTAAATATTGTTCAGTAATTGTAGCATTATGGCATGTTAATATTTCAAATATTTTGTCACTTTGTGCGTTCCATCATTCATTTTCCATTGCCATGTGTTCCATTAATGTTTGGTGTTAATTTGTGTTTGCTTATTAAACAAACTGGGAGCATAAGCAGCGTTGCTGCTTTATCCTTTCCACAGTTTCCCACTGTGTCTTGCAGTAATAACTGTGAATAAAGGGGACGCTGGCACTCTTTGCTCAGCCACTTCATGCATGTTCATTATTCATTTTTTACAGTTTGCATTTAAGGTGGTCCGCGAAAAGTCCTCATCACAAATTTGTTGAATACCTAAAATAAAAGGCTGCAAAATACTGCCTTATGCTGCGTTCCAGGGACACTTTTCAGCCTGTAAATTATGACTTAAAGTCATGACTCACGACTTGGTAGCGTTCCAGGCAAGTCACGACAACAAACCCTTCTGTGGCTCTGTGGGCTATACTACGAACCTCGATTAGCGGGTAAGCGAGGTATGTTGTGCTCCTATGTGACACAAGAGTGGCTCTGTTTTAGCGTTGCTGTATCACCATGGTAACTTATGCTGTCAACCTAACCTGGCCCGGAGCAGTTGCGTATTCAATTATCTTGAAAAACTATCTGTTGCGCATGCAAAAATGCCGCTAATGTGGACGTTCATATCATAAAACATGTCCTAACAACCAATTTATTTATTTTTATAGATAGTACCAACAGAGACCGCCATTGTTGTTTATGTGTGTTACGTCAAAAGCTGTAACTGGGAGTACATTGATCTAGTACAAGTTCACGGGTAGTGAGTTATGGGTCTGACTGCCGTTCCAGGACACTTTCACGGGTAGAAGGTTGTGAAAACACGAGTTACGGGTTGCCTGGAACGCATCATTAGACCCCAAATTATCGTAAAAAAGGGTCCAGGTTGAGGAATCCAAAAGTTTAACATAGAACATTAAATGTATCTAAAGGTTTCAGATAACTCAATATGCTCCACACTTCAGAGGTGGTAATCCAGGTCCAGAGAGTAAAGGTGGATTTATAGTCCTCCGTAAAGTGCAGTACGTAGCTACGGAGAGCCCTCTCCGGCGACGGAGAGCCTGTCGGAGACCCTCTCCGTAGCTCTATGTGCGCATCCAATATTTTTTAACTATCCGTCGAGGCAATGGAGACGGATGGAGATGGCAAGGGCTGTGATTGGTCCTCTAACAAAATAATTTCCGGAATCACTTTCCCCGGTTTGACTTTGCACCTTAATTACTTTGTACATTGTTTACTTTGCACATTAAGGACTAATAAAACACCAAATAAGATTTGAAAAGCTTTGGAAGTTTATTTTCAACACTATTTACATGGTTAGTAGTCAGCATATAAGATCGATCGGGCAGCGAATTGCATTGTGTATCCGACATCCCAACGGAGAACTGCGAATGCTCGAGGGGTCTCCGTAGTTACGGAGTTGGATTACGGATTACGAATAGGGAGTAGTGTACTTTGGGCTTAAGCGTCCATGATTCAGAAGGTTTATTTGATTTTCTAGTTATATTCGAAGATTGATTAATCTCTACTGAAATAACCTACCCTGGAAATCCAGAGTTCTCGCGAGAGCACTATTTGAATTTGCTCAGCGAGTCACTCTGGGAACGAGCAATATACTCACTTCAGATTTCCCTGGCCCAGAACATTAACCAATCACATCGGTGTATCTGATATAGGCGGGCCAAAAGCGTTGCTGTTTTACCGACCGGATAAGAGTCTTATCTATTGGTTAGCTCCGCTGGTCTGGATGCGTCACCCCTTGTATTCTTCTGATTGGTCGTAGTGTTATCCAATTGTGTGCAGTGATATTTTCAAATGCATGCTTGGTGCCGCTCAAATTGGGCCATTTTTATTATGCGTTGCCAGACCCTACAGCTTTCTAGATGTGGGTCTGGATTTCCAGGCTAGGATAAATATAGATACACAAATAAAAAAAATAGAGTCTACTGGGTTGCTTATGGTGTGAAAAACACAAACAAGACAACAAATAATAAAATAAAGGTACAGTTCTTGTGTCTTTAACCGGCATTTGTCACACTATGGCGACAACTCAGCGACATTGGGAGGATATCTGCCTGCTGCCTGGCAGCATGAGCAGTCAACTCTATAACCTCTGATGGTAGCGCGTCTGCTGGGAGCTAACGACAGATAAATACGACTGCAGGCAAGATTGAGCCTAATGTTTCAGGCCTCACACGGGGGTCTGGATTATAACATCAAGCAGGCAAGCACATCTCACACTTCATAACTGTGGGGAAAATGTGATTCCTAAATGGCTGATGCTTTTACGAAGCGTGACATTCATTTTGAAGCTAAGCAGGTATAGCTGAACAACGTTGGCCCATAGGGGTAAAGCTTTATTGCAGCTCCCTTCTCAAACAGAACCTTTCTGTTGAATTGGCTTTAATGTAGTGCAATGTGTTCTTCCACATCCGTGACGGCAGGTACAGATTTAGCTAATAAGGCCAAACTCTGAACTTATTTTTACTGCGTCAATAAATGAATACAAAAAAAAAGAATGATGACGGACAAGACCTTCTCATTTATATTCACTCAAAATTAATCTGATTCGATTTACAGCTTTTATGGACTCTCACATTCAGGCCGGGGTGTTATTAGCTGTCCTGATTATATTACGTAGCCCATAAAGAAAAGAAGCAACTGTGGGAAGAGACAGCGCTATGGCAACAAGGGCTCCTTAGCCCCGTGAAATGTCCCAAAGGGTTTTATGCTGCAAGTGATGGCCTTAATAAGCCCCTCACTCATATGCACATTTACACATACTACCTTCCAGCAGACCTTTGTCTACGTTATCTATTTGGCAATGATTGAGTGTGGCAGTAAAAAAAGGGGAGCACGGAAGTCATGGGGGTGTGGACTGATTGTGAGGCACCCACCGCCGCCGCCACTGCTGCTGCAGAGAGCCGAGGTAATTTCCCCCGCCGCCACCGCCGCCCGTCAGAAGCCGGCGCCGCGTCGTTTGTCAGACACCACTTGCGCCGCTGGCAGCTATTGTGCCAACAGCAGTCAATCACGTAGTTTACGAATCCAAGCTGCAGTCAATCGCTCTGCTTATGAATCGGAGCAGCAGTCAATCGCTCAGCTTTTCCTCGGGAGTCCTGTGACACATCTGGCAGCTCCAGCTGGTCAGATGACGACATAGCGGTAAGGGAGAGAGAGTCAGGTGGAGATCCGTCACCGTCAAAGTGCCAGGCGGTAAATAGGACGACTCTGTTGGGAGTGTCGTTGGACGAAACCGCGAAAGATGTAGCGTCACATCACAAAATACAAAACGAAGAACATCCTAAAAAAAGCGAGACTGATTTACCTGTTTACCCAGAGTTATGAAGTGGCATGACCTCGTAGCGCCTGAGTGCGTGGCCTAGATTTTTAGGATCTAATAATATCATGGTATAACATATAGTGAGAAGAAAAGTACACATAATGGCAGCATGACGTACCACAGTGCTCTGATTGGATGACACAGAGGAAGTAGGGATGGAACCCAACCTCGACCCTCAGACGCCCAGCACCTGTTATCTCACCGCTCTGCACCCAGTCTGGCCAGGGAGACTGTTCATGCAACAGACGGCTGGGGGAGGGAGGATGGAATACAGACCTGCCACTCTCCTATCATAACTGTCCCAAATACCCTGGCCTGGCTTTTGTTTCCATGGAAGCATCTGTTGCATATTATACATGTATTTCATTCAGAAATATATGTATTATAGAGACAGTGTGAGGGGGAGGGAGACAGTGTGAGAGGGAGGGAGACTGGAAGGGAGGGGGAGGGGAACAGGGTTGGTGGGTTGGAGGGAGAGCAAGGGACATGAGATTTACTGATGTGTCTTATCTTTATGTGGTTGAAATGGAAAAGAGAATTGGGCTATGTTTACAGCACCATAAAGCTTTCTTTTAAAACCCAAGGACTTGGCCACCCTGAGAGTGTGGCACGGCACCCTCACATAAAACAAAGGCTAACGCCGTCTTTTCAAATCTGATGAAACATTTATCGATTCCTTTTCAGGTCTTGTTTTATTCCTTCCCCTCCCCATGCCCCCAGCTGGTTGAACAGGAGAGGATGGGGGGTGGGGTGGAGACACAGGGGTCATGTGACTGCAGAGGGGAGAGACTACACCTGGGAAAAGGTTGTGCATGCAAATGGCGCAGCAGACAAACTAAATGAGCGGGGGGGGATGTCAGAGCGACACAGACATGATGCTGCCGCACTTCAGTGTCAGGGAGGGAGGCTTGTTAGAATAGGAAATAGAGGGAGGTAGAGAGAGGAGAGAGGAATAAGGAGAATTAGGAAGGAACGGGTGGTCAGAGCAAAGGAGGTGAAGACATAGATGGGGGGGAGAGAGAGAGAGAGAGAGAAAGAGAGAGAGTGGAGGAGTGAAAGATAGAGGGAGGGTGTGAGCAGGGAGGGAGGAGAGGACTCATGACAAAGAGAGAGAGATGGGAGGAATAAAAGACAGAGGCAGGGAGGGACGAAGAGAGAGACAGAGGCAAGGAGGGCATGACGATGAGAGAGGGATGGCAGAAGGAGAGGAGGGGAAGGGAGCCAGGGCTGTTCATTTTCATCAGTCCAGAATTAGGTTCACTTCTCCAGACACTTTATATCCCCGGGCCCTCTTATGGACCTTCTCATTGCATTACTAGCTTCTCCTCCCCTCAGAGGAGAGCTCCGTGTGTCATCCTAGGGAACAGAGCCCCCGGAGGCCTAGAGGAGTATGGTAGGACATGATGAGGCACCATAGGGGCCCCCACACCCATGGGTAAGGTGTGTGTTTGCGTGGGTGTATGTGTGTGTGTGTGTGTGTGAGTGCTTATGCATATGTTAGTGTGTGTCTGTGTGGGCGTTTGTGTGCGTCTGCATGCAAAAGAGCAAGAGAAGAGAGCTCTCTGGTTAATATAGACACACATAATAATCTTGAGATATATATTGTTATACAATATATTCTGAATAGCAAGAGGCCAGAAAGCTTTGAAACCCTTTCAAAAGTTTGAAAATGCAACTGGCTCTCACTGAAATGATTGCAAAGGCAACAGCCATATCAGGAAAGAATTTTGACTCGAACAGAACAAAACTATCTTTTAATGGCCGTGGCGGCATCATAATAGAGCTTCCCGCAGTGATTGTTTTCCTAAGAGGCTTCTTTTAGTCAGTGGGTATGAAATTAAAACATTAAATCATCTGTTTTCAATTCAACATGGAAAAGTGAGTGCCAACAGCGTCAAAATCTGATCAGATTTGCAGATTCTCTCACTACTTTTCTGCTTTTAGAAATGTATGCGACTGCTATCATGCAGGCCTATCTTATTTTTCTCTAGACGGTTCTCCATCGTCTCCTGTTCAGAAGTTTGGAGGTAGATCATTTAGATTTAGAGTTCTCTGCTTCCCTCAGAGTCAAAAGTAGATTGTAAAAAGTATGGAAGTATAATCCGTGAAGTCACCCATTGGTGACTTCTTCCCACACTTCTGACAACTGCTATGAGGCTGTAGATTTACCTTCTATGGAGCCTCGCAATTCATTGTAACAAGGTGCAAGCTGGAAAAATGTTGTCACTGCTACTAAAGTCAGACTGTAATCCACAGCGTTTTCACACTTTGACGTCCCGATGAAAAGACACCGGGTGGGGGGTGTGTGTACTTTTGGAGCCCCGTTTGGGCTCCACACTGTTGATGGCCATTTCCGAGGGAGGGTTAAACGGGCAGTGTGTAAAATGTAGTGGCATCTAGCCAAACAGGGTAAGGATGCCACTTCTGTTTTTTGTTACCTAAGAATGAGGTCTACATAGGGAGTGGCCCCTCTCCATAGAGCCCGCCATGTGGCACTACCATGAGTCTACTCTCTCACAAAGTTACCGTGGGGCATAACCATGGGGATCCTTCCTAGAACTCTAAGCCCATAATGCTTTAAAAAAAATCTTTTCCCATTCGAATTTGAGCTGAACCATGGGGTTCCCTTACACTTTCAGTGATGGAGATGGTTTTTCCGGCTACTTAAATGACACTATCCGTATGTTGCATGAGGCTCCTCCGAACCCTACACCAAAAAACTCATCGGGGTGCATTGTAGCCAAATGTACCATGAGCCACTTGCTCTCCGCCGAGTGGTGGGAAGTGTGCGACTCATCAGCATGCAACTGCTGTAAAGGTGTAGATCCTATCTCTTGTTGTGTATAACGAGAGTCAATTAGCAAAGATCATTGAGCCCAGGTAGAAAAATACGTGACCTATCGCTCACTTTAACGTTTTTTAATCTACATTTTGTTGCAGATGATACATTTTACTCATTAAATATATAATATTGACCTTATTGAAAAAAATAAAAATAATATATTTGAAAGTACTTTTTTGTTTTAACGTCTTATTCAACAACGGTGTTCTTCTTACACATGTTTTGGGATTGTCCAGTTATCTCTAAGTTCTGGTCTCATGTAAACTCAGTTTTAGTGGATATACTTGATATTTTTTACGTTCCTAATCCTGGTTTTTGTCTGCTTAATGATGATTCTGATATTAATCTAAAGCAAATTCAGTTCAAAAGGATATTCGCAGGGTTTACCTCTGCAAAGAAAACAATTTTGAAAAACTGGTTTTCTCCAGATATGTGTATGAAAGCGTTCTAGATCCATAGCCTGGTCAACATTGTCAATCTTGAACATACAACTGCCCGACTTAATAAGGCACGACCAGTGACTGTTCAAGCTTGGAACTCTTTCTCATCCAAGATAATCTCTTGGGCTAGGGACAACAACAACTAGGCAATCTTTGATGTGATGTGTTACCTGCTGAACATGTTTTTGTTGCTTTATGTATTGTCTTACCAACCTGATATTTTTTCTTCTTTCTTTTTCTTTTTTACTCTCCTCAATTTAACATATGACTTTTGATATGTCTGTAACCCCCCTCCCCTCCATTTGAAAAACAATAAAAAATGTTACTGGAGCTGAGTTAATTTTTGGGGACAATTTTTAAATTCCGAGTGGCTTCTAACCTGAATTTCTGCTTCAATTGAGCTTATAAACTCTGTGTGATTGTATTACCACAATAACTAAAACAAAAAACAAAAACAGACTTAAAACTCACACAATCTTTCTCAATCAGAGGGCTATTCCATCAACCAAGCTAAACGCAAAGCCGGGCTAATTTCGCTAAGCCTCACTACTTTCAGTTAGAGTTCCGTTCCATTAACATGACTTAATGGACTCTCCGCTAAGTAACCATGGGAATTTATCCGACCAAACTAACCTGGTCCGTGGCAGGCTAACTGCCAGGCTTACTTTAGCGGTGTTTCAGAGAAGTCCATCTGTCAGAAACAAGTGTACCATCAGAAGATTCCGTCCAGTCTAGTTCTCTCGATTTTGTCAAGTGAAAGACCACAATTGGTCAAATTTATACACACAAGTACAAACAGCCTATATTTTCACTAAGTGTCCAAGATTAAATGATTGCAAATAAAATAATTAAATTAATTGCATGTTATAGTGGATATTTTCTCAACACATTTTTATACACATCTATGTATTCTACCGCAATTGGGAACCCGCAATTGGGACCAGTCACCTGTTGGGTGACTGGTCTAGTGCTGGTGCTGTGGGGTGGGCGGCAGGGGCGGAGTGGCCGTTGGGACGATCGGGAGTTTTCCCTGTCGGCCGGTCGGCCACCGAGGTCAGGTGGACCTGCCGCGAGACGTGTGTAAGCCGGGCCTATGCGTTATACATCATTATTCTACTTCAGCGCTCGTCCGCGACCCCCCCCCCCCCCCCCTGTCAACAATCGCGACCGTAACAGCGCTCGTCCGCGATCTCCCCCCCCCCCCCCCCCCCTGTCAACAATCGCGATCGCTACGCCACTGGGCTGGTGGTGGGCCGGTGGTGGGCTGGGCTGGGCCGGTCAGAATTCTCCCGGTGGCTTTTAGTGCCCCACTCCGCCCCTGGTGGGCGGCCTGAGTTCTCGTCCTCAGTATGTCATAGAATTCTTGGCATTGGCTTATTTTTGTAATTCCTTTTATGTCAGAGAAAGTAGACCTAACAATTTTCATTTTCTGACATTTGATCCATGATTCGACATTCAAGGTTCTGGGCTGGTTATATATCTCGTGAGCATGCGTAATACAAGATAATGTTATCCTGGGTTGAATTATCCTTAACAAGGTGCGGCTGAATTGTGTTGATGGAATGGCTTTAGCCTCAAGTGGAAGTTGGCGTTAGTTCTAACTGGGCTAAAAGTGCCACCTTCATTAGCGACTTTGATGGAATACAAAGGACCAACAGTAATGTTTGTCAATTAATACAAAGCAGAAAGCATCGAAGAATCAACAACCGCTGGGATATCGGGAATATCATGGAAAGATGCTATCGAAACAGAGTGAAAATCGTTGGAAACAGGACAATCCAATAGGTTGCTTGTGATGAAAGGTCACTCGCTTGAGGGACAGCAGGGAATCCAGAGAGCTGCTTGCTCAGCATCTGGCAGGCCCATCTGGCAGTAAAGTCCACAATTTGACTACCAGAATGAGGGTGACTACAAACAAATAAACAACCGTGTCCTGTGGGGCATATTTTCGCAATGAAGACTTCATTCCTGTAGAAACATTAAAAGATAGAAAGATGGGAATGACTAGGAGGGAACTAAAATTTGGGGTTCAAAGTAAAGCAATGAAACCCAATGTTGGAAGTGTGCTGTGCAAAACTTGAGCCAAACTCATGATGGAAACATGATGTTGCGTTAATCACAAATCTTGTGGTGGCGATTATGATCATCACAACAATATGCTGAATTTATGATGATGAAATATATTATATTTTCTCAAATTGTGAGATGGGATGTGTTTTTGTAACCTACCACTTTTATATAGTAACCTTTCTCTTTCTCTCTTTGAAAAAGCTGTATTATTCACTATTGCTTGTGTCAGCAGGATTATGAATGAATGCTTCTTAATGTACCGTCAGCAAAAGGTTACCATGACACAACTATTTTCATCCTGTCTGTTAGCAGCATGTCTATCAACTAACATTGTGCACAACAATAACAAGTTGTAGACCCAACAACACAGCCACTATACAATGTGTCTAATGTCTTACAAAATTGACATCTTGCCCAGCATCTAGCGATGGCAATTATATATTTTACGGAAAAATAGTCATAGCACAAAATACTATTTAATGTGTGTCAACTGCTGAACACATAGCAGTGAGGTTAAAGTGTCAGTGGACTGTTCAACACATAGCAGTGAGATAAAAGTGTCAGTCCACTGCTGAACACATTGAAGTAAGACTAAAATGTCTGTTGACCACCGAACACATCGTAGTGAGACTTAAGGGAACAGAGTCAGACATAGTCAGCTCTTTTCTAGCTCGATATTTGTTCCCCGTCTAGTTAAAACCATTGTTCACGTCCATCTCAGAATCACTCTTTGATTGAAAGATGGACGGCACAAGAGCAAAGGACGTTGTTGCATGTCCTTAGGATTCAGGTTAGCCATGAAGTGTAAGAAGGTTTGGAAAAGGCCTGGTGAATAAAACGCATACCCCTCTTATGTCAGTCATATGTTTCACTATTGATAGGCATAGGTTATTAAGAACCTTACTGATTGCATAATGCATTAGTAATGACCTTCATTAGGGGTTTTTCCACAAACAAGCAGCATTCATTTAACCGTAATCTGTATGCAAATAGGGGGGCATTGCAGAATTAAATACAATAATTTGTTCCAAAAAGGCATTAATTATAGCATGGCACAAAAATAAAGAAGCATAAATTGTGATGTAATTACAAGCGGCCTTATAATAGAGTGTTTTAATGACACAAGATATTATTCTGGCAAGGAGCACCGACTGTAAAGCGTAATTAGGTCATGAAAATTCAGATGCTCATTTTGCACTGAATTTAATCTCAAGGCTCAATTCTGCATAGTCTCCAGCTTGTTTGTTTTACAGCACGGAAAAGCAGGGGGATTTAAGCAAGCAACAGCTACCGACTTAATATTCATATGAATGGATATAGAAACGTGTGTGTGTGTGGGGGGGGGAAAAGCGAAATTTACATGTCTTTGTAAATCCGAAAGAGCGAGTGAAATTGTTCTTGAATGCATTGCCCGATCTTCGTCTGAAAACCAACATCCTCTCGGGACTACCTAAATATTCCACTAGTAAACGGTCGTCTTCGGGGACCAAAACCACAGAGACGGTACTGCATGAACACACCTCAAGCCGAGACAACAAACACATTGCACAAAAACCCAGCAAACAGCTTGACGCTGGTCACAGCGACCGCGCACAAAAGAAGAGGCACCTGGTCGGAGGGAAAAGAATGAGGTCAAAGCAAAAAAAAAACATTGTCACACCCACCGTCTGGGAGTCATTTATCCGTGTTAAGGAACAGGGAGAATGGCTAAACAGCACATTGGAGTAAAATACACACACAAACACATGCACACCTTCTGGTGTAGTGGGAAGGTATGCCGGGATGTCCTGTGTGGAATCAGAGCGTGTCCGTTTGTGACGTGCGTTGTAATGAAATATGACAAGAGATTTATGAGTGGCATTTATAATGCTTTGGAAGGTAATTTATGAGACTGCAAATGTGCAAACTCTCTCTCTTTCTCTGCCTCCCTTTCTCTCTCTCTCTCTCTCTCTTGTTTGTAATCGAGTCACACAAAAATAATGAACACCCCATCTTGTCGTGTATGGCTGTTTGTTTTTGTCCTCCATTTGTTTTCTCAGCTCCTACAAAATGAATCACATACATTACTCACCGAGCTTTGATTAAACTGGGGGTGCATTGATTTTTTAATAATAATTTAGTTTTATACAACACACCGCGGTGATGTTAATTTGGGAGGAAAACTTGTGTTAAGTTCCTCATTCAGATATCACGGTGCATTTAGCCGGTGCCGTGAACTCGCTAAGACAACGGCGACAATTCCCTGTGGACGATGAAAACAATGGAACAACAGTACACTGATTGGCTTTACACTTTACCTCTGCTTCGATCATCGTAGCATTGTGGAACATTTATTAATTGAAGGGGATTAGACAGGCACGACACATCCATGATATCAGCGTCGCACAGCCGAACATTATGTTTCTATGAGCTGTGATTACGCCTGTATTATCGCGTAGTAATGGTGTGTTTGGGGAAACGTCATCTTAATTAACGCTCATTTAATTATGGTCTGATTCATCCAATGAGAATTAACCATTGCTAGCTGAGGAGCCCACAGGTTGGCAGCCATTGTTTTACAGAGGAGTATCCGGATTTTTCAATTTAGGATGAAACTAAATAAGTTTGAGCATTGGGTAGAGCACCATACAACGGGGCTTTCAAGAAAATCCCATTATGAGCTGAAAGCCTGTGTAGCTTTATAATTTAATTCAGACTGATTGTGCATAAGCTAACTGTCAGTGTGGCTAGCTGAAGACCCATAATGCGTTGGCAGATGTACACACTGGGGCTATAGGAAGCATGGGGCTAATTAAAAAGACACATCGTTTGTATGATAGAATTGTCACTATGCTGTAAAAATATAGTTAGCATTGACTTCTCAATGAGAAAGTGGTGCATCTGAATACAATATCACAAGTGGACACCCAGACACAAACAAACACACACACACACACACGCACACAGGCACAACTTTCTAGTCCCTACTCGCTTGTGTGTGTGTGTGTGTGTCTATGTGCGTGTATGTACACGTGTGTTTGTGTGTGTGTGTGCTTGTGTGTGTAAGACACTTCATCCCCATTTACATAAAAAACATATGAAATTATGAATTATTTTTCTGATTCATTATTTATTCATTGTCTTTGTCAGTAGAGCATTCTCAATTATACAAATACCGTGATTGAAAGTGAAAAAAAAGTTTGTAGAATTTTGAGGCATTTGAGTTAACTGCAGACAATGCAATATAATTATAACAAGTTGCAATCAAGTTTTTTAGCTCTACAATGCGTAATGTTCCTTGTGTGGGTGTGCTAGTGTGTGTGTTTGTGTGCGTGCATGATTGAGCTCATGGGTTTGTGTGTGAGTGAACATGTGTGTATGTGCGTGCCTGTGCATGAATGCGTGTGAATATCGAGCAGAGAAAAAAAAAAAAGATGAGTAATGAGTGACAATAGCTTGTTTAGCTTGTAAAGTGGCTTTTCTGGGAACTCCATCCCGTGTTTGTTTTTCTGCTTCCTTAGTGTTTGTGAGCAATCTAGATAGATGCAGGCTTTGATGCCTGGGAGCAGACCGGAGCGTGTCTGGCTGTCTGCCCCGTCCCCATGAGGGTTCTAATAATGCCGCCCCCTCATCAGCAGTCCACCCGCCCCGCTCAGACCTCTAATTGGTCTCCGCTCTGCGATGGGTCACAATAATTGACCTCATTCCAGTTCCCTCCCATGAAGCGGCCACTTCCTCATTCATTAGTCCTGCTTTGAAGCAATGCCGAGACGGTAAAAAATACGAAGAGGAAGAAGAAGATTTCTCCCGACCACCGGAGAATTGGCTGACTTGTACAAATTGCCGATTGGCTGGCTGTGTGTTTCCTCCGCCTTCAGTCGCTCTGAGCTCTTTGATCTTTTTATTCCCAAGTTTTTCTTTTTTTTCTTAATGCAACAGGCTGCAAAATAGAAGCATAGAAAAATAGAATTATATATTTTTTTACACAGGGAGTGAGATTCATGACCGAACTGCAAGTACGATGGCGTTAAAAGGCTGCCGACATGGAGTTAGCCTCAGCCACGGCGGTTCCCTCAGAGGAGCAGATGTTAGCCACTCAGCTTAGGGCTGACCTGCCGATATGTCTTTGATGTTGTCTGATGGCAAATCTATCTACTACTACTCACTATGTTCTATCTTCTAAGAAAGACCCCACCCCCCCCCCCCCCCCCCCCGCTAAATCTCCTGCTTCACTACATCTCATCTTCATATGAAAAAAAAACTTATTTACATATTGTATTTTACTGTCTTCATATGGAAAGCAGGCTGTGGGATGGAACAGTGGTTTAAATTATTCCATTCATATTCGGCTATTTTGGCTATTGGCTATTGATGTGTTTGCCAAAGACATGTTTATTCAATAGGTTAAAAGCATATTTTGCTGTGTTAAATTATACATTGAATGATTTCCTTATGATTTGTATTTCAGAGTTCATCTCAGAAATGACTCTGCTTTGCTTAAACGTCTAAAAAGAGCCACCACGACTGTAGCAGAAAAAAAAACACATTTCTACAGATTTCACAAAAGAGCTGCTGCTACTTCATCTCATCCGACCTTCCTCTCTACTAGCCAGGGAAAACCAATCGCAGAGCAGCGGGATGCAGCTCCCGCCATCACGATAGGCCTATCTGAGCGATAGCCTCAGACAATTAGAACGAAGCTGAACTTTAAAATCAGCTGCCATTTAAGTCCAAAAGAGGAGGAGCTATCGTTAAATCAGTCTATTCCTCATCCCCTTGGCATTTTGGAAGCCTCCTACGAAAAATTCTTTATAGGTAGGTGAGGATTTCTCCTTTCATTGGCTCTTAGCATGAGCGAGGTGGGAGCGAGGTGGGGGCAGGGTGGAGGCTGTGAATGCCGCGGAGGAGCCGGGAGGAAGGGGAAGCCGGGAGGTATGCCCGAGCCAAAGGATTGAGGGCGCAGTCAGCATCAAAAGCAAAGCACAGCCATTGTCACCAAGTAATTCCATTTCATGAATAAGCACTCGGGGGCTTACGGTGACAGCCTAGTCCACATCCTGTCTCTGCCCGCAGCCCGCCGTCGTGGCCACCCAACGGAAGATGGCTGTCATCAGCAGCACACCCCCCCCCACCCACCCCCCACACACAACATAATGATTGAACAGAAGGAAAATGCAAGAGTGATGGAGGAATCGGTTTGATCAACAATCATCTTCTGTGCCACCTCAATGGATCTCCCATGATATGAAATATGAGTGCCGACCACAACAGACAAGAAAGTCAGGTGCGACTGCGTTTATTGACATCTGACATTGACATGATCACATGATGACGACGATGAGTCACTGGAGTTCATTAAAAAAAAAAAAATACATCACAAAAAAAGTAACGATCCATGGCCCAACGTCCTTATGAACACAAGTTCCGTCACGAGTTTGTAAGAGCTGCTGGTTCTATTTATTTCCGCAGTGAACTCTGCCACAGCGGTTGTGTTGTGTGTGTGTTTCCCTGTGTCCTCAGCATGCCCTCCCTTGCCTGTGTCTGAACCTATTAAGGCAGGAGACTTTTGTGCTGGAGTCATGGAAGCAGACGTGTTAATGCGCTGAAACACAGAGTGGTGGCGGTGGTGGTGGTGGTGGTGGTGGTGTGGGCGGCAGGGATGGTGAAGGGGATGGTGAGGTGGCGGTGGTGGTGGTGATGTGTGTGTGTGTGTGTGTGTGTGTATGAGGGGAGGTGGGGTTTAAGGGGATTAACCAGGAGAGACAGCCACCTTCTTTTCTAAAAGAGGCAGCAGAGAGCGCTGCATTATTCAACAGCAACCAGTGTCCTGCCGCTTTCCCTGTTCCCGCCTCCGCGCATCCTTTGACAGGCGCCGCACAGAACACACTCCCTTTCAGGGGCCTCCCATCATGCCGACGTGATTGGTCGTGTCTGTGTGTGCGTGTGTGTGTGTGTGTGGGGGGGTGTATGAGAGAGAGTGTGTGTGTGTGTGTGTGTGTGTACACCTCTGGGATGCTGGTGTTAATTTCCTTTGTTTGCCTGTGTGTGGGTGCACCTGTGTGAGTTCAATAGTGCACGCCGAGCGTACATCCACACAATCAAGCCAGCCGTTTCAAAGGGACGTACAAGTAAAGACAATCAGCACCGTGCGACGGGGTGGGACGCGTGGCCACGGGGCGTTCAGGGGCCCCTCAATCGTCGGCAACACATGACATAAAAAGTGAACGCATAAAAGAGAGGGGGGAGCCCACCAAAACAAAAGTAATCCTAGCCACCAGCCACCTTCCTCCTCTCATTAGGGACGGCGGGGGACCCTAATGGCCGTGCAGCTCTCCAAGGCTGCGATTAGGAGCTAATCAAGTGAGTCTCCGTTTCTACCACCGCCGCCGCGCCCGCCTACTGCATCCTGGCACCGCATCGTCTTCTCCAGTGTGACTCGTGTGTGTGTGTGTGTGTGTGTGTGTGTGTGTGTGTCTGTGTGTGTGCATGTTAGTGGGTCAGAGAACGCACGTGCATAGGTGTTTGTGCCAATTTGTGTGGGTGACAGGGTGTGTGTGTGTGTGCGTGCGTGCGTGCATGCATGCATGCATGTGTCTGTGAGAGTAAATGTGTGTATCTATGTGTGAGTAGGTGTATATGTCCGTGTGTGTGTGTGCGTGTGTGTGTGAGCTGTGGACTTTTCACACCTCGGGCCCTTCCTGTGTGACCCCGGGAGTAGGGCGTCAGGGTGACAACATGACAGAGTGTCTATTGCCGGTTAGATAATGGCTTATTTTAGGCATAGAGATGAATCTCTCACACCATTAAGTTGTGTGTGATGTTCACAGAGCCTCTGGGAGGGGGGGGGGGTTGACAGTAGCATTGGCATTTCACAATATGCCACCGTGGAAATGTGACCGCTGACTAAACAAATAAAGGTAACACCCACATACTTTCTGCAGAGAGAGGAAACCCTTTTATAGATGCGGCAGACAGGGGAAAGAGAGAGAGCATGAGAGAGAGAGCCAGAGAAAGACACACACAAAAAAGATAGAGAGGGAGAGGGTGAGAATGAGAAAGACAGAGAGAGAGAGAGAGAGAGAGAGAGAGAGATAGACACACAGATATAGGGGGAGAGAGAGAATGAGAGAGAGAGAGAGAGAGAGAGAGAAAGAGATAGATTGGGAGTGAGAGAGTGAGGAAAAATGTTGTGTGACTGAAGCCATGCTAATGCCGGTGGAACATAATATTGTGCGATAATTGTGCGAGGCCGCATTTTTTCTTTTGGTATCCGTGAGACACGGATGGCTCCCCGGCTCCCCGTGGCTTTAATTATAGCTGCAGTGATTTCATTACACATCTCTGATGTCCCCCCCACGCCTCCGGCTCGCTCGTTCTGTAGCACAGCGTCATCGGCCGAGACTTCCTGTTGCGAAACACACTTGTCCTCGCGCAGCCCGCAGGTGGGCAGGGGGCTAAGTACCGTGTGCACCATTGGCACACAGTGGGACTCGCACAGGCAGAGAGGATGGGGACCCGCACGCGTTTACCCAGATAACCCGGCCCCTCGTCTCTGTGCAGGTCTCGACGGGACAAGGCGTCTAACGTGTTACACCCTCCAGCTCTGTGGAAGATAGGAGAGGAGGGATGGTGGGGAGCACAGCCAAATAGGGAGGGGGGGGGGGGGGGGGGGGTTGGGATCAGGGAGGCGTTTAGCCCCCCCCCCATGTCGGGTCATGCATATCTGAGCGGCTAAGAGCATCGGTGGTCATTGTCACCTGACACGTGATGGACCACATCCATGCTCTGGGGTTGTGATTGGCTAGGAATGGCGTGTTTGACGGCAGAGCTGAATACAGATAAGGGACTGGGGTCTTGTTGTGAACGCTGTCACTTGTTTGTTTGCTTGTTTGAGACACTCCACAAGCACTGCAGTGCCGACGTGCAGGGCGGCGCCAAAAGGAAATGAAATGCTGACACGGAAAATAAATACTTTATTATTATTTTATTTTTTTCCCGTGGAACGTTCTGGGGAGCAAACGGTTATAGAGGCAACAAACTCAAACCACAGCACTTAGATAGCCCCCCCTGCTGGGCACAACAAGACACACACACACACACACAAGTGCACAACAACAGAAACACACTCAAACACACAGAACTAAAGTGAAACATACACCATAGTGTTGCAACAGAATATACAGTATTATACATTAACTTAATACATCTATTACATCCAAGTGTGGAGCCAGAATGACCGCAAGGCAGATAAAAATTAAAAAAAATTACAAATGAAAGAGGTACTGCTGGGGTGAAAGCAGATTGCAAAGTGTTTTTTTCTATATTACATGTGCAGAAAGCAGAATTATCTTTGATGTTGAAAGAGTTATCCTGACCGTCTGAATCTCAATCTCACTTCTAACGTCGATATGAGAGACACCTTTTTCTGCTTGAAAAAGACGGTCTACTCTAGCGGTATAATAACAAAAAGATTTGATCACACCATTAAAGTGTTGAAAGCTGGCCCTTCCACGGACCTCTTAAGATGCTGCAGTCAGCCACTATAACACAGCTCTGTGGACAGATATTGTTGCGATTAGTGAAATGGATCGATGGGGAGAATGAATGGCCGATGGCGGGGGTGTCTCTTTGTCTGTCTGATGATTTATGGCAATCCATCATGAGCAGTACAAGTACTTGCCACATACAGGAGCTCCATCAATAGGTTACAGCGGGTAAGGGAAGGAAGGGAGTGTGGTGGGGGGAGGGGGTGAGCAGGCCATAACATTGATGAAAGACAGACCAAGGTGGCTGCAAACTGGAGTCCTGTCTGTTTTAAGCAATGAGCATGCGTACAAACTCTGCCGTGTACCCTTCTGTAACACTGCGCCAATATGACCGTTCATGCAAAAATGTGTCACACCCACCTCACCTGCCAGGTCCGCCGGTTCGTGCCTAGAATAAGACATCTGGTCAGCCCCCATCTGACATGGTGCAGCCTGTGCCTGTGGATACAACCTGCTCTTTCCTGATCGGACAGATTTGCCACTCTTGGGACCGGGAGCAGTACAACGGATTTTGCCTCTTGCCCTATCCCTTTAACTTCTTAGCTCGGCAGACTGCTCTTTTGGTAAATTGAGCCCAGCTCGCCCCCCTTTAAGTATGAATCCAGCCTCAACCCCTCACTCCTGTATAATCACAGTACAATCAACTGGGCATTTTGTTTTCTACTCTTACTTTCACTCTCCTCCATGTGACTGCATTTTTCCTAGCAGTTCCCACATTTGACATAGATGCACTCCCGGCAACACAAGCACACACACACATACACATACATACCCCCCCCCCCCACAGTATTGTATTTCCATTGCTCTTCTGTCAGGAGGTCGCTTGAAACAGAAGGGGAGTTAGTCGCACAAATCAAACTTTAGATTACTAATCAAAAGTCTGATGGGAGATGCTCAAATATGGGTGAACAGGGCGTTTATTTTTCTTTCGCTTCAATATTTGTTTCGACCAATCATGTTGCTGGAGGCGGGGATCAATAAGTGCATAATTGGCTCTTAACAGCACACACAAACTCTGCTAGCACTAGTAAACACTAAACAATAATGGTCAGTGAAGGTTTCAAATCAACACAGTGTCTGGCCACTGTAGAAACACACAAAAAAGCACAAATCAGTTTCTCTTCAGTAGAATATCTCCATAACGAACCAGGGAACAAGGCGTAACTCCACCCCTTCAGTTTCTGTTTTCCGGCCCAGGTTCTGTTCTGCCCCCCACCACCCCCCCCCCCCCCCCCTTCCAATAAGTTCTGCTAGAAGGACTGGATCCAGGATTAAAGCTATGCTAAACAGCAAAGTCCCCTGCAGACTCCATTCTACTGTGTCCCCTTAACACAGCTCACCGGTTTCTGCTGTGTGGACCATGAGAGAGCCTCTCTCTCTGTTCCAACGGCAGGGGCTTCAGCGAGCCCCGGAGCCCACAGGAACCATAAAGGGGTGATATATGGCCCTCTCACAGAGCTGGGGACAGGGACGGCACAGAGAGGAGCTAATGACAGTGCTATTACGGCAGCTTAGCACTCCTTTAATACTTGTTTAAAGATGGATAAATAGCCAGCACAGATGGTTTTAGGGTGTGGTTGCAGTGCTCTGATCTTAATCACTGTCTCTGCACTATAACTTACAGAACCACCATCAGTGTCCTTGTGGGCTGAGAGGAAGGTTTCCGGATGATTCTGGCCTTTTGAATCCTGTAGGCATAATATTGTACATTTTTCAGAAACAGTATAATAGTATACTAGTTTCTTATCTATTACATCAACTATGAAACATCCAATTTTCGATGTTGATGTTGAAATTAGAGGGATGTCACGGCGATGTCTTGTTGTTTGTCTGTGAAGTCGGTTATGGATTTGAATGATATATTGATATATATATATATTTTTTGTGATGATTAAGTAGTCTCTAAATTTGTGTTAAAGTGACAGTGAGGAGGAGGAAGTAAACAGTCTGTCTCACTGTCGGCGAGGAGAAGAACATGTCATTGAAATGACTATTTGCTCTTTTAAACGTGTCTGATCGTCATTCATTTGAAGCTTATATATATATAGGCTATAGCTATATAAGCTTATATATTATATAAGCTTATATAATATCTTTCTCAGTATTCTATGCATGTTTATCGCTGAACATAAACACAAACACATGCTCAATAAATTGCTGGATATAAAATGAATATTTATAATACAGAGAACACAATGTAATTTGATTTGACTGTTCATCGTTTTTTTTATATTTGGAACAAAAATCTAATCACAGTAAACAGTCAACTACGTTCATCACAGATATTACTTTATTCACTATGGATTATTACTGCTGCGCAGGGAGCAAGTGTAAATCATGTGGTGAAGCTTTCCACAACAATACACAATATTTAAAATGCATGTGCTGCCGAAAAAAACAATAGAAGATTGATCCTGAGAGCAGTTTTTGCACCACTGAGATTCATGAGGAGAGCAAATGATCAGAACTTTTCCCCCCACTGTTCAAAAAGCTAAACGTTGCAGTAGGAAAAGAGTGGGAGAGTGAACGAGAGAGAGAGAAAATGACCTGACTATACCCCCCTTATCCTCCTTCAGTCTGAGATGAACACTAGAGGAAATCTCTTCTCTCTCTTTGCCCTCTGAGCTATTAGCTATAAGGAAATTCACTTTAATAGATTGCAATTGTTAGTTTAAGGGCAAGAGGCTTGGATATGCCAATCATACTGTCATTATAGCTTTGTCATTTCCTTCACCCAACATCACTTCTGTGAAGTTGACTTTGTGGTTAAAGGGCTTGCATGCATGAAGTGATCGTAAGTCTCTCCTGGCAGGGGGGAGTCAGGAAGCGTTTTTCAAACTCATCCTTTCGGTAGAACTTTGCTGCTAGCCCACTTGGTCATGTTTGGTCATGTATTGTTTGATATGGATAGCAGCGTAGTGTAGACGGATGGTTTAGGGTCTGAATCATATTGCCTGCGGTCTATCTGCAGGCATTAACACCTGATGCTTTAAATCCCTATTCAATCCCTGTTACATTTATTAATTTTATATATTGTTAAAACATTAAACACCACCGTCAGGGGAAAGTTTGTCCAACGATGTGAAAAGAGTCCAAAGTGCAACGAAAAAATAAACAAGAAAAAGATTTTTGTCTGCTGAATCATGTTGCCACTTATCAGACCAACTGCTTTTCCCGTGAGAGTATCATCAATAGGGAGAGGACAAAACGCCTTATTGTATTGGGCTTTTTGTATCATATTGTATCATTGTATTATAGCCTGGCTCTGCCAATCTTTTAAACAGAGCAGAGGAAAAAGAAAAACCTTTTATTCAAACTTTCTGTCTTTGTCTCTTATGTTTATCTATTGGAAAGTGCGAGTGAAAAGCGGCGCTGTTGTAAGTCAACGGCGGTTAGGAGGAAAAAGAAAACCAGGGGATATGATTGATTGAAGCACGCAAGCAGAATATCAGAGCCCCGAGCGCCTGGGAACATCAAGGGCGGTACGGAAAACGATGGGTGAAGAAAAGAAGGCGAACGATTTCAGCACTGCTGGGGTAACAGCGAAAAAGGGTAAAAAAAAACGTTGTGGGATCCGCAGTGGATGGCTGGAGCAGCGGGAGTTTGGGTTATCTCCACGCTGCGTACCTCTGAGACAGCTCTCAGCCCTGAGGGTGCAACACACAAGTCTGACATAATCACCCCTCTTAGAGATCAAATTAAGCCTATTACTATCTCTGAATAAGTCACCCCGCAAGAAATGTAAATGTGAGGCATTTGCCAGGAAAAAAAGGAGAAAAATGGTCTGTCTGCTATTGATTAGCCCATGGATAAGTGCTCTGAGCCATCACAAACCTACAATTTGGGTGCCATCTTCACTGCTCCATTGAGCCAGCCTCCGTGCACGTGGGGATGTCAATGGGCGTGCACGCCTGAGTGCATGAGCATAGGCAACCAACAAAATCCAACCAGCGCTTTTTGTGTCATTAATTGTTCACTTTAATTTCATTATTTATTAATTCAAGATTGACTTATTTTGACACTGTCCTATTAATTATGGCAAACAGAAACGACAATATAACATTGATATAACAATGAATTAATTACAGATAAAAGAAGCACGACGAGCTGGATAGATACAGTAATCTCTGAAAAATAAATACACTGAAACAACCAGATGGCCTATACAGAGAAACAAAGACGCCACAGCTCTCTCTGCCTTGCCTCCACAACGATGCTCTCAATCCAGATGTCCACTCTTCTGTAACCTCCACTGCAACCACCTGCAAGGAGCAGCACTATCCGCCGTGACGCAGCCAGAGTTTCATTCCACCAAATAGCAATCACTCCTGAGATCCAAACCCCTCGCAGACACTCCCCAACGAGGCAAGGAAAGAAAAAAAAAAACCTACAGGTAACACCTTGACCACGGCTTAATGTGGTGGGCGTCGGGACGAAGGCGGAGATGATGGAGTACAGATGTCGTCGCCGCGGCAACCCCCAACCCCCCCACCCCCCCACCCCCTCTCCCCGCTCGTCCCTCTCAGGGAACGCGTCAGCTGGTCAGGCCCGGGTTGGGGTCAGGCAGAAGACAGCGTCTACCTGTAAAACACAAGCAGAGGAGACAGCAGCCATCAATCGTCGTGTGCAGCCTGCCGGCAGCAGATCCCGTCACAGCCGATGAGGTCGGCCATGGGGGTCCGCATACCAACCCACCTGTGCACCGCTCAGGACCTGCTGCTTGGGCTCTCACTCCCTCCGTTCGCCTGCGTTTCTTTACTTTCATTCCTCAATTATTCATTGGTGGGAAACCATTTTGCGCTCCTTCATCGTGCTCTCAACGTGTCATAGGTTGAGGGAGAAGTAATTTATGATTAGTGATCAACGTCTGGGTTTTAATAAGCCAAGGCAGAGCAGTTCACTGCACCTGCCCATTCATCAGCAGCTGCCAGACCAGCCCGGTTGGACAATGAAGGGCCAAAAGGGCATCCTGTTTAATTGTGGATTGGGATAACTGTGGAGCAAACATATAACAACCCACTGTATACATAACAGGAAGCAGCATCCGAAGAAGACTTTCAGATGGTTTGCTTATTGAGGAAGACAATGGGAGTGTGTGCAGAAGGGTTTCAAGCTCATAAAGGTATTGCTTCATCTCGTTGTCCTGCTGTTTTATTACACTAATATCAGTTTATTTCTCTGTGTTTCGGGGCGTGACTCCTACCCATAAATCCTGTGCACCACCGCCTGTGACACGTGTTTTATCGTAGATTCTATCTAGAGCGTCCCCTGATGCTGATTTCACTCGTGCCAGTGCCGTGTTGTGCTGGTAAGATTAGATTTACAGGAGAAAAAAAAATAGTAAAATCAAACAGAACAATTCAGAATATAAATGAAGTGACTAGAAGCACCCAACAAAACAACAAAACAATGATCAAAACCCTCTGACTCTGGTCAGACGGCGAGTTTCAACGGACAAAATTGGAATCTAACACTGAGAGAAATAGGAAGACCCCCCAAAATAATAAAAAGGGTTGGAAACATTGGAAACATCAAAATGGCCCTGTGGTGACCCTAAACCTGAGACACACACACACTGGACACACACTCCATTGTTTGGCCTCTCTGATCCCCGGAGCCCGTAACAAGCCTATGTGTCCCTTTAAAGGGGTCATCATTGATGTCAGACGGCCTTAATCACTCTACCAGGTCTCGGTCGCCCGTGGCAACGTCTCATCTCGGCTCATGCTAGTTCTTTCAGAATTGAGATGGTCTGCCTGTTCACACACACACACACACGCACACACACAGACACACAGTGCGCACACACACGCACCGCGGCCACAGCCTTAATTTAGACCATCAGATATGGAGTGAGAAGGAGTGAATCTGGCAGAGGCAAAAACATGAAGACAGATGGGAATAAACTATCGAAATGACACGAGGACATGCATGCATGCGCACACACCCACACATGCAAATACACAAGACATATAGGGACTCTTTTTCCCCTTACATCATCATCATCATCATCATCATCAGAAAACATGTGCTGGAAGGTGATGCAGGATTACTTAAAAATAAAACAGGGATATAGAGAGAGACAGGGAGCGAGAGAGAGGGAAAGAGAGAGAGAGTGTGTAGAGTGTGAGGGCGTAGGCTTCAGCAAGAGTGATGAGACAGCTATGGAGTTTGACAGGGGGGATGAACACGACGACACTGCAAAGCTCCGTCCGCGAAAAGACCCAAAGCGTCCGTCAAACTGGTGATTTTGTGCCCATCTGCACAATGTTCTAATCCCAGCCCTCTGGAAGGACGCCAGCTGGAGAAGGAGGCAGGGAGGAGGAGGAGGAGGAGGAGGAAGCGGGAGGTATATGTCAAGGTAAAAGGCAAATACAGGACAGGATGGAGGTAAGTTTAAATACGATGAGAGGGAGAAGGGGACAGCCAGACAGCAAGAGAGAGAGAGAGAGATGCACAGAGAGAGAGAGAGAGTGTTTTTAAGAGATCAGAGGCCATTGGGGGCTGCTTTCCTTGGCACACACACAGAATAGAGCTATGTTGGTGAGGGCCACATCAAAGATCTGTCTCACTGCCACCACCAAGAGTATTGACCCCATGAGTACTGACCCCTCCGCCTCACCCCTGCCTCCTTCCACAAAACACTGCTGTTGTGCAAAGCCAGCGTCTACCATACCACAACATGGGGCACAGATGTACATGTTTTGAAGACACACATAAATGCATTCATTTGTCCATTCGTTCATCATTGATGGTGTGGGAGCAGGTGAGGAGGGAATTGGGTACAGTGGGTTGGGTTGGTTAAGGATAGCTTAGTTTAAGTTGTATTACATTCATTTAAGGTCCAGATTAAGCTTAAAATAACATTTTGTTTCGTTATAGCTTAAGTTGAGGTTCAGTTCGGTTATATTAAGTTATGTGAAATAAGGGTTTAGGTCAGGCTTGACTGGGTTACATTAGGTAAGGAGCCGAGCCATTCACGAGCCTACACCACAGCATGCCCTACCGATTGCAGATGACCAGCAGCTCATATCCACCTCGATCTCCATCTGGACCCCAGGGCAGAGCCAGCAACTGTCAGTGAGCGTCTGGATGAATGGCAGCTCTGTAATATTCCGGACACTCAGCCAGTGAGAGCAGGTGTGGGAGTAGAAAGGACACCCAAAACTGTATATTCCCACACTCCTACATCTTCGTCTGTCGGGATGAACACAGCATACGCTTTATCATGATTAAAACATCAAAGTATGAGAAAGAGACAAAAGCCTTAATGAAGCATGAACAGAGTGCATGAACAGAGCTATTGGTGTTGATCTACTGCAGGGCCCTCGGTGTGTTGAGGCCATTTATCCACAAAGTGCTAGCGTCATCGACACCGCTAAATGCCCGCCTGCCGGCCGGAAGCAAGTGTATGAAGCGCTGGCTTCATTAGTCTGCTTTTGGCTACGCCCAAAAAGCCTCTTAGCGGTAATGTATGCCACAACACGTACATCACCCGCTAGGGGCAATTAATACACTTTAGCTAATCTCTCCTGTTCCTTAAAGCTAGCGGGGCCATGCGCTGTGCGAGGACGTGAAGTGCCTTTGTTTTACTGAGGGGGCAGCGGTGGCATTTTCATTTAAATGTGGAATTAAAGGTCACAGGAGAAGCGCTGAAATGCTTCTGTGTAACTCTAAGCGTCGATCATTTTCTTGCCTGCTATTTTTTGAGTTGTGTGCAGAGAATAGGGTGTGTGATCGTCCTTGTCTCCCGAACACACACACAGACACACACACACACACACAGACAGACGCCGTGTGAGGTATTACCCCCGCCATAAACTTTAACATTTAACTGCCAACATGAGAGGAGAGAGAGGAAAGAAATGACAAACAAATAATAAAGTATTAGTTTATTCTGTCCTCTAACACAATGTTGCTCCGACAATTTGCCTTCTGGATTTATGACGGGGCAGTAGAGTTTAAATTCCCGAGGTGCGAATGTATCACTTTTTACACATCACAAGGCAATCTGCAGCTTAGAAATACAGGATTAAATAATAGTGTAACAGGATTGATCCGATGTGTCCGCACTGTTCATACGGGACTATATACACAGGATGCGTTCAGGCTGAAGAACCTTGGCGTGCACAAGTTACTTCAGCGGTTCTACCACAGATTGAGGACATCTGTGACAAATGTCTTGCATTAACTCTGTTGTTTATTTTTTCCCCCGGAAGAGAGTGAAATAACCCTATTAAATCAAGTCGTCACTCGGCCATTAATCTAAATGCAGCTGACTAGTCCCTCAAAGCTAATGGGGTTCAGAATTTGCATTAGGCGAGTTTACCCACAAAGCTTCGCCTAAGAGGACTTCTGTTCAGACAGAGAGCTGATTGTCACACTCGTTGGTGGACATGGATTAACGATAGCAGGTCCCCAGAACCCTTACTCTGTAGCAGTTTTCCATCACTGGTGTAGAGATCAGGGTTTCAATGATAGAGGTGGCGAGCGGCACACAGACTGGAAACTCTTTCATTCATTCCGTCCACATACTGTGGCAGCACCACTTACAGCCTTCTACAGCATTCTGGTTTATTTGCCGAATGAACCCTTAAGACTCGGGTGCCAAGCAGTAATAACTGATGGAAAAGTTGTACTAACTTGACTTTCCATAAATATAAAATCCTTGCTTGGTTTTATACCCTCTTTTGCAGTTTTGTCACATGTCGTCAGTGTTCCTGAGTCCCAGTTCCGTGTGGTGTCAACTTAGCCTTTTTACATTATTTGAATAAGCCTCTTTCAGTGTGTGAGTGCATCTGCTGTGTTTCATGGCGACTAAAGCAGCTTGGAAGGCTAAATATAAAGACTATCCGCTGCATAAATTCTTAAATATCTATCTCCAGGAAATGTGACTTCATCCATCTGTAAAATACTGCAGAGGAACTTGATATAAAACGTCATAAATAATAATGTGTACATGCAGTATGGCGCATGTTTTTGTGTCTTGTTACTCATGTGCATACCTGAACACACACACACACACACACACACACAAATACAGAATAATTGAATGTTTCCTCATGAGAAACACGTTAATGCACTATATGCCTCTGCGGAATGATTGCATTGAGAAAATATATAGGGACAATATCTATATGAGGAATATATATATATATAATCTTAAATAAACACACACACACACACACACACACACAAAGATACCAACTGCATGTCTGCTTGCTTATAAGTAAGAAGCTGTCACACAGTGTCATGGCAGGTAGAATTTAGTAAAGATTCCAAGTATGGAGAATGAGGGGATTAACACAGACGGGCAGAATCCTGGGTATTTAGACTGAATGGGCCCAGGAGCTGCTTCAACCGCTATACACCTCGTCAAAAGATGGGAATCATGAAGCGACCCCGGGCCCCTACACTGACTAGAATCCCTATCACCCACCGCTCCATCGACTCAATTAGTCTTCCCTAAAAGCACAAGTCAGCTAAGACACAAAACCTCGTTATGTGCTAAGCAAGTGTTAAAATAAGTGTGACGTCTTGACAGCTTATTTGGATGGTGTTCATCAAGAATAAGGTTTTTTTATCGTTATCATTATTTAAGCATTGCTGAATAATTGATCCTGAACGGTCAATAACATTCCAGGGGTATGCATTATTTATAATAACGGGTTTCCTCTGCCTTTTAAGAGTTCTGAGTCAATGTCTTACGAATACAACATTGACAACAATGGACCAGACGTTTCTTGGACAATTTAAAAAAAAGATGCTTAAAGAGCCGCGGAATAATGATAAAACAATAATGTTCAAATTGAAAGTAACTAATATCGAGTCATTGTTGGCAATTGTGGTATAAGCTGAATGAACCACGGCAGGTAATGCCGTTATTGAAATGTATAACGTATGACGTATGGTTGGTGATGAGGCCGAGGCAAAGCCCAGGTTGCTTAATCCCGCCCTTTAGCCTATACACACTAATCCCATTAACATCTACTTACAGAGGAAGTCGTCCAAATATGGACAATCACATTCAGGGAAAACCGGGGGTTTTGTGCCCTGATTAGCTGATTGGTTAGCAGATGCTCTGCTGATGGTCATCAGCTGTTGCACACACATTTCCTGCTGATTAGCAGAAGCTTGTTACAGCACACAATAAGCATATCAGGTGACTCATATCATCATCCAATCGTTTTCATGAAGACATTAATGCACACTCAAGTTGCACATATTATGTAAACCATATTTTCCATTGCCTTTCAATTCCCCGGCCAGGTCTCTACCTCCTTCTATGGTCTGTGTTAGAAATCCGCATGATTAAGCTTACTCTGCACTATTAACTCACTTCTGCTGTGAGGATTTATGAAACTGGGCCCCGCATATCAAATTAATCACATGGCTCAGCATGCTATCCCAGCTATCTCTGTGTGCCCCTCTGCAGCTGTACCATGAACATGTGGTTTTCTTCATAATCTATGTTGATTTTCTACATGATGGCTTTTTCTTTTAAAAGAGCCCGAAGCAGGCGATATATTTAAGCTGATTGCATAACTTTTTGCAAGAAAGTGATGCAATGTAATGTAATGAATTTGCCAATGGTCATATTCCTCTGATGTAACTGACTTCTGTACTGTTTGTGGAAAATAGCTCCACAGCAGGTGTGTGGACCTCTAGCACACCTGGTGTGCCATATTAGTGGCAGTTCTGCTGAAGAGGTGGAGTGGAGATATTTGTCACTAGTATAGTTAGCATAAGTGAGTAATCGTTGAGGTCCGCTGCACCTGTGTAATGCTAATCAACTAGACCTTTTTTTTTGAGTGTGTGCTTTGAAGATAACCCCCCCAAAAAAACACATTCATTCTGTTTTTTTATTTTATTCAGAGGCCTGATCTTTAAACTGGGGAATGTAGGGCAAATAATGCACAGTGGGACACCCAAACACAATGTTAGACTGTGGTGACTTCACCGACCACTAGAGGAGTAATAATCTGTACGCCTCTTTTAGTGTTGGGTTTCTTACCCAGCCATGACTTTATGAGCTCACGAGCTGGGGCAGGTGAGCACTGGAGACGGTTTGACGTCATAGGAGGAGGGAGAGAACAAGAGGTTCTCTGAGGGGCCCCTGCTTCAGCCCCCCACCAGAGCAATGGAGACACTTGATAAGAGAACGCCTCCATGTAGTACAAGGCTCAGAGCTCAGAGATATTGGGGATAAGCAGAACGGGCCTGTGTGTGACTGAGTGCTCCATGTGGTTCTTTTTGCTGTGAATTTCTTACTGCCGACCGGCCCGAAAATTGGACCAGCTCCGACTGAGTAATTGTCCCGGCTTTTGATTTGAGACCTACTTTTGGATAACAAATGTAGATTGATGATTTGTGATTATAATGTATGTGTATGCAAGTGTGTGTGTATGTGTGTGTGTGTGTTTGTTCAGTGATTATTTCTCATGAGAGTGCCCGTTGGCCACTTTACAAAGTAAAATTAGTTTTTTCCAAACCGACTTCAATTATTTGGTGTAGGAGTAACACGTCAAGTCGTATATGGTGTGCAGTCTGGTCAAGTTCCGCAAACACCAGTAGGTATAACCAAATGGCAGTGAGATGTTTGAAGAAAGCATGTGGCATTTCAACTCACTGAAACACTAAATAAACGTATGAAAGGCCTGTTGTTACTCATAGGTCAGCTTTTTTCTTTCCTGAAAACCTATTAAACATATTTCTTGAGGATTGGGGAATGACATTCAAATGTTACAAAAAAAATAGATTATTTTCCCTGCATACCAAGTGCAGGCACAAAAGAAAACCTTCTGGGAACACCAGTCCTGAGAGGAGGATTGATGCACCGGTCTACAGCAAAGTGTGTTGTTGATCGACTCACTCCTTCCCCCAAGAAGTGCTGCCGTATGGGCTAATAAAAGTTATCTGTCGAAGGCCACAGTTTCACAGATAATGCTAAAAGGCATTCATCATTTCCATCTACTTGCCAGAGTCTCTGCAAAACATTGCTGCCGAGACCCGAGAAGATCACATTAGATGGTTAAACAGACAAGCCGTTATTGAGCACCTTTGAGCACCTTAGTAATAGACAGATTAACATCCTGGCTGCATAAGCTCAATGCAATGTAATGACGAGAGGCTCACCCAAATCATTGTCTTTGTTATACATATTGATTTGGGCTTGTTTGTAGCCTATGTATTGTAAATATCTATTTGTTTTTGTTTACCTCACAAACCAGCTGTGATCTGCCCGGCGATGTAGGCAATTGTTGTGCACGGTTGCCATCTCAGCATGGAAACAGCTTAAGTACCTTTTATCAATTATGCACGGAAGCAGAAGATAGATGTTTGACCACCCCATGATGGGTCAAGAGCAGCTTTGGAATTCACAGACTTAATCCAGGGATGAGCTAATTTAGGGAGCAACTGGTCACATTATAGACCCTCTCTCTGTAGTGATTGAGGGGGATGAAAGAACAATCGTAATGGCCTTCCAGCACGGTATGACAATGGCCTGAAGGGAGACATTCAGCCCTGGCTTGATGACCTGATTAAGAGGAAAAACGTGCGATTCCATTTGGTTTTGGTTGCCTGCTCTTCCTCACCAACATCGATGCAAAGCAGGTGTTTTACAAGATCTGCCTTGGGTTTCCATATCTACTCTACCATCTTCACATTCTTTGGCTGCCCCTATCCCTGTTGATTTCATCGGGAACTCCTGATGGTTGTGCCAGCCTGCATGGGTCATCAGCAAACACTTCTGCATATACATTCTTACTGCATGCTTAATGTTTACGCTGTGATGCCCATATGCACAGTGTAGATGAGTCCGAGAAAGGCACTTTTACATAAATTGTATTATAATTGTCATCGCTTTTATGACTGTGCCATTGACCACCTGTCTGGCACAAGTGTTTCTCAGGTCAGAGTCAGTGACAATGGAAGAATACATTAAAACAAGGCATCAGACACCTGGCCAGCTGGCTCAAGTTTATTTTTTGTGGGGGCGATACCCTTCAGCCCTGCTTTGTCTCGTGGCCTTCCATCGAGTCAATCATAAAGACCCGGTCCAACTGTGCTAGCGTTAGCCTTTAAGCATGGTAAAAATGTACTTTTGGAAAACAACTTGTAGACCTAGTTGTCAGAGAAGTAAAAGTTTCACAAAAACAGACGTGTTTCTGTTCAGGTTTATATCCTCAAGCCTTCCAGCGTTCTGATGGATCCAAGCAAACTGAAAGTTGCAATTGAACGACCCAAGCCTACCGCAGCCAAGCAGGTAAAGAGCTTTATTGGATATGTTCACCTTCATCCCCATTTTATTAGATCTCTCAGCACCATCTCTCTGTGCCCATCAATGCACTCACCACGTCTCTGAGATCCTTGTGGCCAACTGTATTTTCAGTTTGCCTCTTCTATAAATCAGTCGACTCACTCCTTCGATCTCCAAGCGGTATCCTATATAGTTTCCAACCACAGAATGACGGTCAGGCGATGTGATTTCAATCAAGATCTGGGGACCACTCTGTGCTGCCTTGTTTCCTAAAACGCTTCAAAACCTACAAACTTGGACTTTGCTAGTCTTGGACTGAGTTTGATCTCAGCCAAGAGACCTCCTCCTGCCCTCGCATTTCAGATGGCGATCCAGCCTTCACTGTCCCCACCAGCCCCCCGGGGAACTTTTCTATTACTCTTTGTTTTTGATTTTATTTTTTTACCTAAAAAAGCTTTCATTTTTCTTTTCAGCTGCCTCCTATGTCTCTGCATTTGGTTCTAAATTGAATTTGCCTGAAGGCACACTACAAACAAATAGTGGACAGTTCAATTTTATAAGGTCATAGTCTTGCAATGTATTTCTTGAGCACCAACGCAGGAGTCTCATGATTGAGACTTAACACAAATTCATCAAACAATGTGTATGTCAGAAGTAACCCATTACCCGTTAAATGTTTTATGTTTTACTTTTTAAATCTTTTTAAAGAATTTCAGCCTATATGAACAACATGACCCTTTATCTGCTAGCTCTGCTAGTTTAAATAATAACCTGGGACCATAATGGGAGCTCCTTATCTCTTGGAGCAGTAGGCAACCACAGTGGAGGGAAAGGTCCTGGCACTGGTATAAAGTCAGACACTGGAAGGACTACCAGTCAGTGTGCGAATTAAGGGGGAGCAGGGGGAGCCATAGCTCCCCTAATGGTGACATGAGCTCCCCTGGAAACATGGTTTGTGAAATTTTTGGGGAGCTCTAAAATAATAAAAAAAATGCTATTTTGGGCATGTTTTTTTTCTCAAAGGTGTAAAATAAGTTAAATAATTTTTTTTTTTGATATAAGACCATTTAAGTCTTAGATGGTGATTTTTTGAATAGTAATCCTAGATGCTATATGGAAAGAATTATTTATATTTAGACCCATGTAACATTTTACACAAATGTTAACATCCTCGGTACAGTATGTTTTAAATTTTGACTTAACGATTTGTTTTTGAAAACACATTTGAGGCCAACAATTTACACGTTTGATTAACATTAACATAACACACTGCTGCCACATGAATACACAACTATTTAGGAAATCCATTAAAAAACCTAACTGATGATTTCAAAAATGTAATTCTCAAGAGATTGGAGTTTTCTATTAGTATATTGTGATGCTATGCAATCTCACAGATGGGGTGCAGAGAAAAAATAACCCCAAAAAATATCTCTTTATTTGGACAACGTGTCTCCTTGACATTCATTTAAGATCTGAAGAATAAGAGGTTGTTCTACTGTCCTCCTCTTCTCACGTGTCATCGCTCCAATCAACAAATGGATGACGCTTTTGTTTCACCGGAAGTCCTCAAAGTGCGAGCCAGTGTGTACTTGATACACACATGTGGTGCGATCTCTCCAAAGGCATAAAGGACAATCTCTTCCATGCCACCTGATTTGAGCCGATCATCCTTGGTCTCTAGAAGCAACTAAGCCCTGCCTGAGTGTGAATCTGTGCCGCTAGGAGCTGGGGGACGGGGGTATGCTAGCTAAAGGCAAATGTTTTACATTGCCAATCAAGGAGCTGTGAGACAGGTTAACCATTCCATCAACCCCTTCCTCCAATTATTTAGTACATTACCGCACTCATTACTTTTCAAGGGACCCTATTTGAATATCCTTTTGATTGGTCAATGAACCCTGGCCATGATCGGCTCCCACCGTTGCTTACAGATTGTTCACTTTGGCGTTGGGGGGGATTGCTTCAACTCGTAAGTTGTTCGTTTAGGTGTTTAATGCGACTTTTCATTCTGTGGTCCTTTTCTCAGGGAACTGCTGATGTCTTAACGGTTAGTTAACCACGGCAACAGGGAAAGCCTCGCCGCTTGCCGGTGCTTAATGAGAAAGCTGGACCATCAACCCAACAGTGTGGTACTTGAGCAGACCGCGACACCGAAGACAAAGAGCGGTTGGCGCACAGCTCTGACATCCATATTGAGAGATATCCTTCCCCAAATGACTCTGTAAACAAGATGTGAGGGCACCAGTGGTAACATAATTTGCAGAAATAAGTGTCAGAGTGCAGTTATTGCATTATTTAGAGTGCCATAAAGAACCGGGCTATTGATTTGAGTGCAGAAGCGGCTCCCCAGTTATTTCTGTCATCGTCACTCTCATTAAAGTGAAGTATGGCACCTGCTATTCTCCTCTCGGCCACCCCTCACCCAGCGGCTTCTGCTCTATTCTTTCTGCCTTCCCACCCGGTTTTCTTTCTTATTTTTGATCAATCACATTTTATGTCATCTATATAAGTATTGACCATCCAGGCCCATCTTTCTCTCTCCAAAAAACTAACTATCCGTCACAATGCCCCACTTGTGGCTGTCTCTGAGTCTTCTGTGGTCCGAGTACGTATCCAAGTTTGAAATGCATTTATTGAGGAAATCTAATTTAAACATAAGTTCACTGTAGGATCTATTTAGAATGAAATGAAAACCAAATTGACTACCCAGGAGTACAAATCTTTTATTGTGGGATGTATGACGCTTTATGTGGGGGGCATGACTAAAAGACTGGTGTTTCATTCATCGTTCGACACTCCCGTATATAGTTTGTGTGTGTGTGTGTGTGTGTGTGTGTGTGTGTGTGTGTGTGTGTGTGTGTGTGTGTGTGTGTGTGTGTGTGTGTGTGTGTGTGTGTGTGTGTGTGTGTGTGTGTGTGTGTGTGTGTGTGTGTGTGTGTTAGAGATCTTCATGGGTCTAAAATGACGATCCCAATCCCCAATGGACCCGGGAAATTCGTTCTGCATTCCAATTGGATCTGATAATTGTTTTAATTTTAAGTTTTTTTAAGTGTAAATATATACCTAACCATATTTTAGGAGATACTACAAACCCTACCCTGTGCATGTCTGAGAGGAAAGAACCCGGGATTATGAGACCGGTAGGGCATTTTATGGCCCAGACAAAACCCTGGCAATTAAAATGGCTACTAAAATGCTGTTCTACTGTTAAATACGTTTACCATGTCGGACACAACATATGGTAGCCTAATAAAAGCAGATACCAAAAACAAATAGCTAGCATGAATAGGCTACGGTTTTGAATGTCTTCTAGGGGTTGTCCTGTAACAGTCCACCACACAAAATACACTTAGTTACTTTCTTCTCTCTTCTTTGTCCACAATTTGACTGTAGGAGGCCCAGACAGAAACAGTGCCGCTTGGTTGACCTCTATATATTCATTTTGTTTGAGCTTATTTTCTCCTCAGTTGAAGGAGGTATTCATCTTAACCATTTGCCTTCTCCGTTTTGGCTCCACTCGCTGGTGCCGCTCAAAGAATTTTTCCATTTATTTCACACTCTTGGGGTTTTCTAACCTTATTTTGCCACTCTTGTCTTATTCCACATAATAATAAACAGACTGCGGATCTGCAGTAACAGAATGGGACTGACCCGGACCTAATAGACCATAATAAAACGTGGACTCAAACACGTACAGGTGCCTGGTCAGGTCTGGGAACTTACGGTTCACATGGACCAGGAGGATCTCTCACCGGCTTGTCAGGTGAGGGGCCGAATGCCGGAAACCAGGAACACAGGTAGACTAAACAAATAGGGGGTTTATTTTACCCAAATAATTACCAATATAACCAGAAACATTACTGAGGTTAGATGTCAATGAATGTTCACTACGTAAAATATTGTAACAGAAAACCAAAACTGAAGTTCAAACATGACTTCCACACATGAGGGAAACTACATACGGAATAGGTTCAACCAACTGACATATCAGGGGGGAACACAAACAATAATCAAATACATTTTTAATAAATATAAGTTCTAATAAGTTGTTTTTTTTAGCTATTAATATCAGACGTATTAAGTCTATATCTATAACTATTCTATTAATTCTAAATATATTAAGGATTCCACTACCCCCTTATGAGAGAAGGAAATAGGCTCTACCAATCAGTCCCAATCAATCAGCAGGTCCTTATACACAGGTGCCGTGGGCAGGGGCGGTTTTAGGTTCGGGCGAAGCGGGCAGTACAGGGGGGGTGGCACGAGCACACACAAAAAAAAAGATCTATTATCGATCATACCCCCACGTCAACAACTCCGCCAGCCCGTAATCGCGCCCCCCCCACCCCTCCCCCCGTCAACAACTTCGCCAGACTGCAATCTCCCCGTCAACAACTTTCCGATGGCCGTGGGGCTCTGGTCCTTTGACCCTAGTCCACATGCCTCCCCCTACAGCAGAGCTTGACTCCAATAAAGACCAAATATGAAACCAAAGCTATTTGTGATCATTATCTCAACTGGTTTATGCATTGTGTTAGTTAGTTAGTTAATATTATTCAAGGAAAACACGTGTTGCTGGAAACCCAGCCGTCACTGTGTGTGTGTGCGTGTGTGTGTGTGTGTGTGTGTGTGTGTGTGTGTGTGTGTGTGTGTGGAGTGGTTTCCCTAGCACAAGGTCTGGCTGACTTTCCAGGGCTTAAAGATGCTCTTCTGTGGCAGATGTACAGGCATCTCCACAACTAAGCCTCCATAATATATTTACCCCTTCAATAGGGGGAAGATAATTTCTTCCTCAACTACTATGCCTGTCTCTTAGTCTCCGTCAAGCATAGACAAAGCACACTTGTATACACATGCACACACACACACACACACACACACACACACACACCACAAACAAGAGGCAGTGAATCACACTTGATAATCCTGTCTCATCTGCTAAAGCACTGAGTTGATTTAGCAGCCATACATCGGAAAAGCCTCTAAGCTGAGATCTAAGCTTGTCAGGTGGAGCAGCTTCTAGTGGATCTCATACACTCGGTCCTGGAAGTGTCCTTAGAAGGAGGCAATGGCAAATACATGAGCAGAACAAATACTCACGTAGCATATAACAACATCACAAAAAGATCCATCAGTACGTCAGTTATCCGTCCGATGTACAGAACCAAAGCCTCACACAGTGTTTTCTTCTCCTTGTGAGTTGTCTAAACACATTGAGCCTGTCAAAGGTCCCTTTGTGAAACTTGAGAGTACAGTTGCGCTTTAAAGATCTGCCATAATTGAGGGTGCTTTGGGGACCGCTACCTGCCGACTGAGGACAAAGAAGAGGGACCTGAGACTCATTGATTATTCTCTTCTTTTCTTTTTATCGTGAACTGAATGCATAATTTTTCCAATATCCTTCCATCTGTGCAAAATTGGTTTGGATCAATATATTTTTGTAGAGCAGAAAATATATTTAGAGCAGAAAATAAATGTATTTAGGGTCAAGAAGGAAGGGTAAAAAAGGAAGAGGTAGGTAGTTCAGTGCATGCTTCTAAGCAACCATTGACAGCCATTGTCAACCATGCATTCACACATGCCCTATATACTACAAAATGTAATCAAATATGACTAAATGTTGAAACGTGAACGTGCTCTATGTGACAGAAGTGTACAGAATCTGGCAGTGACAGGCCCCTAGCTTAAGTTTCATTTAAATCCTTAGACCTAGTTCCATCTTTTCTTTCTTTGTGTAACTTACTGTAAACTAACTGAACCAAGAAGTTCACTTCTTAAAAAGTGTCTATCTGAGTAGAATCCTAAAGCATACAACACTGAGTGATGTTAATGTATTTTCTCTCGTTCATTTTTTACGGTATAAAAAGCACATTTTTCTCTAAGCAGCATGTCCCAGCGCAAGGCTGTATCTTCAGAACAAGTTCTGCTTTGTCAGATAATTGATCTTCTCACAACACATCACTTTACTGGCAAGTTTTCAAATTAAATTGCCATTATGTGTGTCAGTGTGAAGTCCATCAACAGTTTCCAGTTTTGGTGGTAATTGAACATGCATCACGCATGACTTGCTTATCCCTTCCGGCCGGTTTAGCATAGAGAATATAACCAGAACAAAATGGCTGAGGTCCGTGTGAGTCGCCATGACCAAGTCGAGAGCGAATGAGCTTTGATCAACATGATGGTCTTAGCCACCTAGCTATGAAAAATCCCCAACCCAACCTCTATGTTTGCAGCTTAATAGAGGAAGGGTCATCCGAGCAAAATGTGCTGATATTAACTCTCATGATCTTGTCAGACCTGCCCTGTTTATACTCTCCCCTCCTAATGTAGAATAATATCCGAGTGACACCGGGCAACAGACCTGCAGGAAATTACTGTCAGCAGTCAGATGGATGGGGGGAGCAGCCTTACCATTGTCCGCCGGATTTCATTTTCTCGCAGAAACAGCGATGATGATGATGAGGACGATCAGGACCACAGCTCCCACCACCAGTAGGTAGCACTTCCTCTTCCTCATCTGCCTCTGCAAGATGAAGAAGGACAGGCTGTTGAACAGGGATGGAGAAGAACTGAAGTACAGGGATGGAGCACCGCTTTGTATCCATCGGTGAACCCCGGGCCCTCTGAAGGGATGTTGGCATGAAGGGCTGACCCCTGATCAGTCCTGGTGCATCCTTGTTATGAGCAAACGATTAACTCCAATATGGAAGCAATCGCTGACTTTGATTGTATGGATTGCAAGAATAGGATGATAATCGATATATTGAACACCGGCCGGCTTCCCAGTGATGGTAGAGAAAAAATGAACATGGTTACAATTAGAATATGTACGGCCTGTTTAATTCCCTACAGCAGAATGTATAGATCTTCACACCAGACTTCATATATTAGTACATTTATCAAAAACTTTTTTAATTAAAGTTCCCCGAGTGGTCGACATGAATCAACCGTAGGCAATTTAGTTTGAACATCTCTGGTCCAGCAGATTTGTCATGGTCTGAAGTATAATAAGTGTATTTATTTTTTCGTATGTCAATAGTTCCCCATGAATTTGATAAATAAAGATACCAAACGGTCCATCCACAGGGGGACGCAAATAAGCATAAAAGGAGCCTGACGGGGGGCTGGGGGGCGGGGTCGGGGGCTGGGGCGGCGCGTCAGGAGGTCAGAGGAAGAGAATGCACAACATCTATGTTTTGAAATGTTTTTTTCATTCTCCTCTATTTTCCCCGCCCCATGTTGGCTTTTCTCTCTCTCTTCTTCTTCTTTCCTGCTACAAAAGCGGGTGAGAGCGAGGCGTCGGACCAGAGCAAGGGCTGGAGTCTTTAAATCCTGACTCGCTTCAAAGCATGGAGAGAGCAATTCATCTTCTTATCTGAGACTCAAAACAGGCTTTCTATGTGGAAAGAGAAAGTGTGAGAGAGAAAGAGGGCGAGAGAGCGAGAGGGATGGGCAGAAAGAGAGAAATAGAGAGAGATAGAAGAGGGGGAGAGAGAGAAAGAGAAGGGAAAGAGGGAGAGAGGGGTGGGGGTGAGAGGGGCAAAAAATGCTGTCGAGTAATTTTCTGTTTAAACGTTCCACTCCACAACAATTTGCATAAGCAGCCCTGCGTCTGTGATAAGAAGATTGGTAATTTTCAAAGGCTCCGTGGGGATTGAGAATTAAAAGCCTTCCTCCGCTATCTCCTCTCTTGCAGCCGGCCGCCGCAGATTCAGCGGCTTCTCCAGCGGCTTCTCCAGCGGCTTCTCCAGCGCATTTCTTCCTAAACTTTCCCTCCCTTCCCCTCGCTCTGCCATTCGTCTGACAGCACCATCCCCCTTTCTGTCTCTTCTCTTATTTTCCCCTCTCTCTCCCTGTCTCTCTTTCTGTTGTCAGTCTCTACCTTTCTCTCACTCTCTCTCTCTTTCTCTTTCACTGCCTCTCTCTCTCTCTTTTTCCTTTTCTATTTCTGCATATCTCCCTCATTCTGGTCCCAGCAGTGGTGTTATTCTGGGAGAACAGGGGAGTAAATAAGGCAGGGCGGGAACAAAGAGTGGCTTAGGACAACAAAAGGAAACGCTACGGTATTTAAACAAAAAAATGAAGATTCTTCAGACCCAATGGAAGGTTGGTGTGGAGGGACAGGGAGTGAGGAGAAGAGGAGGAGGAGAAGACGGGTGTGAAGAGGAGGCGTGGAGGACGGACAGGGTGTGAAGAGAAGGTGTGGGGAGGGACAGGGTATGAAGAGGAGGGACAGGAAGTGAGGAGAAGAGGGGGAGGTGGGGACAGGGAGTGAAGAGGAGGAGGTTGAGGAGGGATAGGGAGTAAAGAGGAGGAGGTGGAGGAGGGATAGGGAGTAAAGAGGAGGAGGTGGAGGAGGGATAGGGGGTAAAGAGGAGGAGGTGGAGGTGGAGGAGGGATAGGGAGTAAAGAGGAGGAGGTGGAGGAGGGATAGGGAGTAAAGAGGAGGAGGTGGAGGAGGGACAGGGAGTAAAGAGGAGGAGGTGGAGGAGGGACAGGCTGTGATGAGGAGGAGGTGGAGGAGGGACAGGGAGTAAAGAGGAGGAGGTGGAGGAGGGACAGGGGGTGAAGAGGAGGTGGAAGGTGAGAAGAGTCAGGATTCATATATCAACCACTGAAATCTACCACAGAAGGCAAGTCCCGTGGAGCCCACCATCGCGGGACCCTAGGAGCCCACCCCTACCGCCTGTTGCTCCGGCACATGATGGGAAAAAGCGGGCTCTCCACCTCACGCGACCGTGCACTCCTCCTCATCATCATCATCATCATCATCAGCCTGACAGGGGGCAGGCCACACGGCCCCGTGTCCATCCATGCCGAGGCGAGCCGTGGCTTGCGGGGCATGACGCTGCTATGAGGGTTCCATAGCACATATTGTACCGATTACACAGACGCCTGGGTCAGCTGTCAGGCGCTGGACCACTCCCGCCTCCCCCCCCCTCCGCCCCTTCCCGTTGGCCAATAACATACACAGTCATTTAGATCTCCGTTTCGTTAACTAACTCTCATCTAAACCCCCCGCCCTCAGCGTCTGAACACCCACCCTGATTATGAGATGACGTCACTGAAATGCCCTTCGCTGCCGCAAAAAGGTCAAAACCGACGGGACATAAGGATGAGGAAACGGTATGTAGAGTAGACGGAGTGGGTGATGAGACAGTGTGGAGACTAGACGCTGTGCATTTGAGACAGAGTGGAGATGACAAAGCAGGAGTGAGAGGGATACCAGTGGGATGATGGGAGTAGCTTCCCATCTATCTCGAGGAAAAGCTCAGAACACAAAAGTGGAGATTTATGCAGGACATCTGAGTAATTTACTGTAACATGAATCAAAGCCCAAAGTATTTTTTTTGGTGTAGAAAACCACGCAGTACGTAGACGGAGCTGCACTTTAACCTCCAAAACTAATCTGCACAATGTCAACAATTGGACTGAGCTCATCTCCATCCATCTTTACACGGGAGACGGCCGACTCGGAGCCTTTGCCCCGCGAGGCAGAGCTGTTTACCTTGTGCGACATGAGAAATGTCTTCATAACACAATAATAATGCAAAGATGATTATGGACAGAATATTATTTCCCTCCTTTATCGCATCTGGTGGTTGGGGGAAAAAATTGTCCATTGTAAGTCCATAAAATAAATAATGTTTTTCAGAGCAACTGCCTCGCTTGTAATCGGCTTATGTGCAATTTACATAAAAATTCAGAGTCCCATGCAGTCACCCTGATTATGATATTTGGTGCAGCCAATAAACACAGACTCCCCCCCCCCCCGCCCCACGAGGATGTCCCACAGGGGCTTTGCCACCCCTCAGTGAAAGGACACAAAAACCATCCATCCATACAAACACACATACACTATGTACATACACTAACAAACACATTTAAACAGTTTATTAACTGTTTATATTGTTTGGGTTTGAGTGTGTGTGTGCGTACGTGTGTGTGTGTGGGTGTGGGTGGGTGTGGGTGTGTGTGTGTTTGTGTGCGCACGCATGTGTGCATGTGTGTGTGTTCTTTTGCTAAGCGATAGATCTGAACCTGCTCCTTGTTGGTCCCTTTAAGTCTCTCCCTATACTGCAGGTCTTGCTGGTGTATATTATCTTTAATTCAGCCCCCGGCTAAACTGTGTTTCATTGATTCCCCTCCAGGCCCGGAGGGATGCAGGCCCTATCAGAGAGATCTCCTTGTCAACACCGAAGATGGATGGACTTTTAAGTCTCTGCAATAACCCCCTCCCCCCCACCTACACTCCACACACTCAATTCTGAAGAAAAAAAAAACACAACCCTTAATTATTTTGTAGTTTGAAATGGCTCCGGTATTCCTGTTTGCTTAAGTGCACGGACATTTATGCTCAAGTGGTAATGAAAGCCAATATTGGCCGGCAATCAGCGAGATGTGATCTTGCTCCGCTGAACACGGGTACCGTGACAGGGCATCCGTAACGTTGTAACTTGGAGAGCTTGGTGTGTGTGCGAGATAGATAATGGACTATAGATTAACTTCGTCTTCGCTGTCAAGACAAACACACAAGCGAGACGAGTCACGCTTAAAATGTAAAAATTAAAAGGACATCAGTTCTTAATTGAGTGTCGGGCGGAGAGTCGTCCGTCGGTACATAACATGCTCGCGTCAAGGATGGTGCCCGGGATCTGTAGCACGCAGCTGCTGAGCCTGCTTGGAACCAGTCCACCACCGCTACCATTTGCACCACCAGTACCTCCTCCACGTTCACCACCTCCAACACCTTCCTCCCCCACCACAACCCCCCCACTACCACCTCCCCCCACCACCACCAGCACCTCCTCACACATCAACCACCCTCACCTCGCCACAGCCTGCACATCCACCAGCACCTCCTTCCTCCTCCTCCACCACTACCCCTTTCCCTTCCACAACCTCCTCCACATCGAGCACCTCCACCCCCAGCACTATCCCTCCACCACCACATCAATCACCTTCACACCCACCAGTATCCTGTCCCCTCCACCACCACCACCACCACCACCACCTCTACCTCCAATACATTCTCCACCTCCACCTCCTCCACATCCACCCCCTCCATCCAACCCCTCCGGCTCCTCTACATTCCCTCCCCCTCCTCAACCTCCCACCACCACCACTTCCTCCACATCCACCGCCATCCCCTTCTATTATCTCCTCCACCACCACCGCCCTCCACTCCACCACCACCACCACCACCACCTCCTCTACATTCTCCACCTCCACCTCCTCCACATCCACCCCCCTCCCTCCGACCCCTGCAGCTCCACCATCCCCATCCTTTATCTCCTCCACCACCACCACCCTCCACTCCACCACCACCGCCACCACCTCCGCCATTCTGCTGCCCCACCCTCACCCAGTGAGAAGGGGGACGAACAGCCGGTGAGATTGGCGGCAGGCTAAATTGCTCAGTGTGAGCTTGGTCACGGCTCAGCTCTCCTTGAGATAATGAAAAGACAATTAATGGGAAAGCTGTTGCCCCTCGCTCATCTTGCTCCCCTCTCCTCTCCTCGCCTTGCTCACTTGTAGCACGGCGTCGCCGAGGGCTGCAGACAGACAGGGCTCCCTTCTGTCGCCCAATAAGATGAGTTCAGCTCCCTTTGGTTCTCTTTGAAAAATACTACAACGAAAAAAAACGTGTCCTTCTCCCATCCCCTTAGCAACCTCCCTGCACACACACACACACACACACACACACACACACACAGACACGCACATGCACACACGCTCCTCTCCATCTTCTCCCCACACTCAACACTTTGACAGGGTTTATCTGCATTGATAAACAGGGTTTATCAATGCAGAGTGGGCGACAAGTGGTCTACAATGTTGGTTTAAATATAGCATGCATAACATGCATGATTTAAAAGCGAGAAGGGAAGGAGAAGGGAAACATTTGGATGCTTTTTTGCTGCCATGTCCATGTAAAACATTGACACATCCTTTATTAGCATAATGACACGTATGTCAATATGCTATTTACATTCGCCGGGGGGGGCTGCCTGCACACTGCCGTGGTAGTGGTCTCCGGTCCCCGGGGATAATCCCTGGCAGAACGGCACAATTTATTTTTTGTTATATTATGTTTTTGAAGAAAGAAAAAAAAAAAGGTTGAAAGAGGCCCCTTGGGCATATCTGAAGGTGTGTGCATAGATGTGTGCCGTGAAGTGCCTTTCTCAAGATAGGCAACATTAGCAAAAGAAAGGAAGAGACACAACATCCCACCGGTCGTTCTGCCTGTTGTAGATATGTTGTTTATTAGGTAGCCCTTTGATTGACAAATATAATTGCTACTTCATAATGCTTTTTTTTTTTTATCAGTCAGGTTGACTGTGGGGAATGCTACCTACATATCAATCAAATGGAAGAATAATTTGCGTTAATATCCTTGGGCTTGTGGGCAGTCTCACCTCATTTGTAAAGAGTCCGTACCACTAATGGTTCATAATTGCTAGCAGACGGTACGTTGCTACGTATGGTATGGTACGATGTACATAATAGAGTATGTATGTTCACTTCAAGACATTTACACATTCATGTGAGAGGTTATTATTATTCAGTCATATTTGATGTGCAAATTATAATACAAATACTAAAACAAATTCACAAAGTCTAACGCCAAACTAACCAACATGGTTTCTGTGTGTGTGCCTCATGTTAATGCATGATTTTGTTTGATTTGATTGATTTTAATATTAAGTTGCTAACAAATGCCTTGCCAAATTGGAAATATATCTATAATTCAACTAAATTGCTGCAATTGTGTCTGTATTAAAATGATGTGTATACGATGTGTAAACGTCTATTCTGTATTGTAAAAAGGTATATTTTCTTGATTACATTCTGCATCAACGTAATGGCAGTATATGTAAATAGTAAGTAGGCAGTAGAGTTAAAGAGAAAAGTCACGCAATAATTGTGTAGCTACCATTAATAATTTCTCATAAATAACCTTCTCCCTAGAATTTAAGGGTGTCACTGTTACAAATCATCCATATTTTGCTAATCAAGGAGCTGACATCAATACTTTATGTTGCTAAAGCTAAGGCCATTAGCTTATATCAAAGCAGCTAAACCTTGACAGAGGCTGTTTCTGAAATGCTATACTACATACTACATACTGCATACTGACACAGTATATACTGTGCACTACATACTACTCCCCGCCCTAGTATGCAGTATAGTATGCAAGTATGACAAGTATCATGCAGTGTACTACACAGTCACATGACCAAGAAATTCGGTTATAAATATAAACGGTTGAGCCATTTGTTCTGTTAACAATGAAAAACACACGATTACAAAAACATACGAAAGCTTATCACATCAAAATAAACAACTAATTACAACTAATTATACATTTATACATGTATGTATTTGTATTTGTATTCGCCGCTCGCATTGTCCGCCATTATTTTAAATGTTCAGCGGTGCCGCGTTGCATTATGGGATACAGTATCCGACGTAGTGAGCTCTGGATGTATACTAGAATTTTTTGACCGATTAGTACATCATCCGGGTAACTGTCGCATACTGCAAAAAAACATTTTTCGCGTACTGCATACTACTTACTACTTTTACGTCACGATCAGTATACGAGCAGTATGTAGTATGCCATTTCAGAAACGGCCAGTGTCATGTGGATGAACAATAACCACGTGGGTATGAAGCTGTGGGTACGGTACCTGGTGATGGCTCGCCTTCGCAAGCTCCTGATTGGCCATTTCAACGTTGGATGAGCCTGTCTGGATGTAATCCTCAATACTGTCTGATGACACAAAATACAGAGCAGAGTTATTAACCTTCACTGCAGAATAATAAAAAGAGTGATGACAGTGATACATGAAGCAGTGACTTAGTACCAGGGCCTAGAAGACTTTTCCACTCACATCGATGTGAAATCAGACCCAATCTAATACCAATATAATCTACATTTCATATGCTGGTGACTCTGTCTTCTAGTACAGATGCGTTGTAAAGCCTGCAGAATACATATTATATTCCTTGAGAGGATGGGGAGGAAAAAAAGGCACTAAAAATGATGATCCAATTCCAAACCTAAACAAACTGAAGGATGTGTTTTGGAGTGTTTTGGAGTGTGTGTTCACGCGTCGCTTTCAACGTGTATGCATACGCATGTCTGATTGCGTGTCCTGATTGGACTGTGAAGAGGCTGAATCATCCCAGTGCTTGACAACACATGGCACTGACTGTCTCTTCATGCACATTGTGCTCATGCAAGAACACCCCTTTTCTGTTTCTACTTCACTCAGAGGAGCGCCTAATAAAAAATTTTGTTTGGGCAGGTGTGTGTTAATAACTTCTCATCCACCTGTGTTGGCTGAATATCTGTCTCGTTAGCCTGGCTGGAAGATCTGTGTACCCTTTAGAAGAATGTCAATAGTCATAACTTTGTGAGGCAGGAGGGAATACGTGAAATGAATTCAATGGTCAAATATAATTGGCCCCCGTCATCTAATTTGAAGGACATACTTACAACTAGCAACTGGTGGGTGAGAATACAATTGATTTCATCTCCGTTACCAAGGTTGGTAAAGTTCAATATGTCTTCATGTTCCTGTGTGTTGATAATCACCACCTAAACATTCCTCTTGGAGCCAGGGCACACTGAATTCATCCAGCTGTAGGGCGGCTGTAAATGCTGTTCGCATTAACATTGTTCATATTATAGTTTTTAACATGGATAGTATTATTAATACAATTAAAATTAGTGTTATTATTCATGTTAATATTCATATACATATTGCTATAATTAGCATAACATATATTATTCATACAGATTTTCTAAATATCCAAAAAATAACAGTGGTACACAAAGTACTGACGTTAATTACTAGTTTCATATTAATATTATTACTGTATAATTATTTGACTACTAGGGTTGGTGTCCCCGCTTACCTAACGACCATGGAGCATAAAGCCGAGAAGAAGAGGTGAGTTTAATAATTCTCTCTCTCTCTCTCTCTCTCTCTCTCTCTCTCTCTCTCTCTCTCTCTCTCTCTCTCTGGCTGAGGGCCTTTTATGAAAGTGCTTGTGGGGCCATGCCATCGCTGCGCGTGCTCAGACCTCAAGACACACCTGAGGTGGAGTGATAAAGAGAAATAGCGGGCAGAGGGAACACCGCCCGGGGAGGCTAAAATAAAGTAATCTGAAACAGGGATGCTTCAGAAAGGACGTTTCAGTTCTGTTCAGTCTTGGGTTGTAATGGAATCAGAAGGAAGTGGTGGATGGCCCGCACATGCACATGTATGTGCACATGTGTACAAAAAATTAAGTGTAATGTGAATAATATACTATAATTGTATACATAAAGGGTGACCACACTTGCGTATGAATAGCTCGATATAGGAGGTTCATGTGTGTCACAGCTTTTTCATTTACACTATTTCACACGCAAACAAATGAAACAAAGCCCCCTAAAACGCATACATTACCTTTGACTACTGGATAACTCAGAGGATAAGGAACAGCTCTGAGTCACATCCCCCCCCCCCCCCCCCCACCCCCAGACACACATCAGTTCCCACACACGCGAAAACGCACACATACAACCACACACACACACACACAAACCCACACGAAAAGTCTCTCCTTCATGATGTCCCTTTATTCATTGTTCTAAATGTTACCCTGCTAATTATGAATACCGCGCCAGGGCAAGCGCGGCTCTTACACTCTCATTCTCGCAAAACAAAAAAGCAGACGCTACGACAGGCCCGGTTCCATGAGCCACCCAAAAGGGTATTTAAAGGGCATCTACATTAGCCTGATGGATTCAGCAGACAAAAGGGACACTCTACAAGACAAAGACCGAAATTAGCACAGGTTATTGCTCCTTATTTGATTCCAGAGAGAGAGAAAGACCCCTTGCGTGCACATGCCGCCCAGCCGCGCCGTCGTGAGTGGGGAGGCAGATGTGCAGCTCACCCAATAGGGTCGTGTCTCCACTGCAGAGTCGTTGATGATGTGTGGGGCTTTTATTTTGAAATGTCGGACTGTTTGGACACTTTTCCGCCCCTCAGATCAAACTGCTAGCTGTCTAACAAGATGGCAGCCGGTGATGGGGGTTTGGTGGTGGGAGTTTTGTTTTGGTTTTTACCCCAGTGGGTTGTTGGAGTGATGCATCATGCAGATCAAATTAAAACTCACAAAGGTTATCGTTACTAATTGAGTCTGTGACTGTAAAGTAAACAACACGCCAAGCACACACACACACACACACACACACACACACACACACACACACACACACACACACACACACACACACACCTATGCACACACCAGCTACACACCCACACACAGACTCACGTACACTCACACACATACATGTCCATACACACTGACAAACACACACACACACACACACACACACACACACACACACACACCTACATACACACACAAACACTTCCGCACTCAAAAACTACACACACACACACACATACGTACACAGAAACAGGTACACACACACACACACACACATACCATACACACACACACACACACACACACACACACACACAGAAAAAACACACACATAAATACTTATAGACACAGTATCTCACCTATAGACTCTCCTTGCTCATGCACCATGCTGGCCAGATCCTTCATGATTTGACTCACGTCCAGCATGTCTCGCTGTGGGGGAAAAATACAAATAAAAACCACAACAACAGCAACAACTGAGCATTAATTTATCAAACACAACTCATCAACAATCATAGGTAATCATGAATCAAACAGCACCAGTATCATGGCGAACCAAATGACTTCATGTTGTTGGCTAAAATAAGAAATGCATGCATTATGCTGGTTCTGAAAGTATTTCCGTGAAAGGGGACGGGCTGAACTGCGGCGGCTAGGGTTGACAGGAGCCAATTCTCTGCACTCAGCCTCGCCAAGCTTTGAATTTGTTCTCAATGTGTCTCCTCAAAGCAATATGGAGGCTTATAAAACCTCTGTCTATCTGCCTTTCACAGGTCTCCACTTTCCTCTATTATTACCGCACGCAATCACAGCTGCGTTTGTATAGCCTAGCCCACCAGGCCCTCCATCACAGGTGTCTGTGATTGCTGTGGAAGCTGGCACTCACCCCGGGTTTTGGCGAACGCCATTTGGCAAGAAACAAAATGGCCTCTGGCAAACCTTGTGCCGCTAAAGACTTTTTGCATTTAGACGGCAAGGCAACCCTGTCCATCATCTAGTGATAGAATAGCAGCAGATTTATTTTGCCTGGCAAGAGGTCTGACAATTGGAAGTCATTTCATTACGTCGACAAAACAGTGTGTTACCAATTCATAAAGGTGTGTGTGTGTGTGTGTGTGTGTGTGTGTGCATGTGCTTGTGTGTGTTTTTGAGTGTATGTGTGCTTGAGTGTTTGTCCGCACATGTGTGTTTGTGAGCGCATGTGAGCGCATGGGATCGACGTGTATTTGTGTCCGGTGAGTGCGTGTGTGTGTGTGTGTGTGTGTGTGTGTGTGTGTGTGTGTGTGTGTGTGTGTGTGTGTGTGTGTTTGCATGTGTGTGTTTGTTTGTGCTTGTGTGTTTGTCCACACATGTGTGTGTGTGTGTGTGTGTGTGTGTGTGTGTGTGTGTGTGTGTTTGTCCACACATGTGTGTGTGTGTGTGTGTGTGTGTGTGTGTGTGTGTGTGTGTGTAAGCATGTACGTGTACATGTGTGTGCTGGTGTGTTTTTCTGCACATGTTGGTTTATGAGCTTGTGTGTGTGTGTGTGTGTGTGTGTGTGTGTGTGTGTGTGTGTGTGTGTGTGTGTGTGTGTGAGCATGTACGTGTACATGTCTGTGTTTGTGTGTGCTTGAGTGTTTGTCCCCACATGTGTGCTTCTGTGTGCATGTGTGTGTGTGTGTGTATATGTGTGTGTATGTGAGTCTGCGAGGAAGAAGAGACGGTGACAGAGGCAGAGAGCATCGGGCTGGGATGACTCACGCCCCACAGCCGGATGCCCAGGCTTGGGGGCAGCAGTGTGCCCTTTTCCCATTCCACGTGGTTCGCATTCTCCGCATGGTCACTCCCTGGGCCCTTGGCGGCAGACACGGCGCTGGGAAGCGCTCACATGTTGTTTTCCATCTTAAGGCCTAGCGAGATGCTGGACAGCGGTGCCTCAGAAAAAGTAGGACTCCAGCGCCAGTTTCAACCAGAATCATTAAGGGAGGAGGGAGGAAGGGAGGAGGAAGGGCAGAGGGAGGGAGTGAGGGAGGAAGGGGGGAGGGAGGGAGTGAGGGAGGAAGGGGGGGAGGGAGGGAAGGAGGGGGGAGGGCTAGGTGGAGGGAAGGAGGTAGGGAGGGATAGTGGGAGGAAGGGAGTGAGAGAGGGAAGGAGGGAGGGAGGGATAGAGGGAGGAAGGGAGTGAGGGAGGAAGGAGGGAGGGAGTGATAGTTGGAGGAAGGGAGTGAGGGAGGAAGGAGTGATTGCCTTGGGGGGGGGAACATTAAGACCCCTATAAGGTGTACAGGTGTCCATCAAGAAAGGCTTACATCTGCCTTTGTGTTATCACAGAAGTGAAATGTCAGACGACGACTTAGACATCAGCTCCGTCTGACGTAGCGGGGACAAAACAGAGACGGCGCAGAACACGATTAAACTGCAGGGCTGAGATGACGGGAAAAAAAAAAGGGACACAAAAAGAAGCATCCCAGAGGCGCATTATGACTGACACCTCAGTCGCCGGGGCCTCTTCCCCTTTGATTTATTTCTTTGGTGTCCTGAGTCATGTGGCATCTGGGAGATAGGAGCCCTATAGGGATACACCTCGTGTCTGAAGAAGCGGAAACAGCAGATTCTCAGGTAGATGGAGAGGATCAAATGTGTCCCTTTATTGGATTTCTTGTTTTCTTGTTTCTAATTTGAGTACATTTTTCTGTCTTCAAAACATTGCGGGTTAAACACATTTCTACCATGCCGATTCTTCCGCACAAAAAACGTTAAAAAAGTAATTACAACTGTACCGTTCTCCAAGATGGCCACGGGACACGGGGACAGCATGTGACAGTGAGTGGAAGGAATCAGCGAAAAGATAGACTAGCCCGCTCACTCTGTCTGTATATTAGCACCCTGTCGCTCAGACCATCAGAAGGCCACATCAAACGCTCCCGAGACACATGCTAATGCCGTCCCCAGTTAGCCCGGTGATGCAGGGGCCGTGTCACGGTGAAAACGACGTCAAGCCCTTTCTTTAGCGGCCATGCCACGTGCGGGTATGGGGGGGGGGTGGTTACGGTTACTACGCCAATGATTTGGGTAAGCAGGGGATCAGGGAGGGGTTAGCTAAATACGCTGCAAGCTCTGCTCAACGCCCACCCGTCTCTCTCCCCCTGCAGTGCGTCTACACTATTTAGACAGCGCTTTGCTAGCCTCTAACAGGTGAGACCCCCATCCCCACCCACCTACCTACCTCCACAACCACCACCACTGCCGCCGCACCCCTGCAGAGACACTTATTCTGTTTGCCTTACTCATGCAGTCATAGTCTCATTCCATTTTTTTCTCCCTCTTTCATTGTGATGAATGTGTTTATTTATTGTGCTCTCCAATACATTCATCCTCACCTCAATTTCCATAGACCTGTCTTAATTTCTCTCTCAATCTGCTATCCCTCAATCTCTCTCTATCTGCCATCCCTTCATCTCTCTCTCTCTCTCTGCCATCCCTCCATTTGTCTCTCTCTCCCTCTCTATCAATCTCTCTCTCTGCCATCCCTCCATCACTCTCTTCTCTCAATCTCTTTATCTGCATCCCTTCACCTCTCTCTCTCTATCTCAATTTCTCTCTCTGCCATCCCTCCATCCCTCACTCTTTATCTCTCAATCTCTCTATCTATCATCGCTCCATCTCTCTCTCTCTCTCTCTCTTTCTCTCTCTCTCTTTCTCTCTCTCTCTCACAATCTATTTCAATCTCTTACTATCTACCATGCCTCCATCACTCTTTTGATCCTAATTTCTATCTCTCAGTCTCCCTTTCTCTCTCTCTCCCTTTCTCTCTCTCTCTCTCACATAATATTTATCACTATAATGTGTGTGTTTAACACAGCTGATATGAAATTCTTTCCACATATCCAACCAAACCCAAAGGCATCTGTGGGGGCAGGGGGTGGTGAGGACACGATGTCACAGAGAAACTGTTAAGCAGATTTACGTCCACGGTTACTGGTTAAAGGAGATGGCAGAGAGAGAGAGAGAGAGAGAGAGAGAGAGAGAGAGAGAGAGAGAGAGAGAGAGAGAGAGAGAGAGAGAGAGAGAGAGAGAGAGAGAGAGAGAGAGAGGGGGAGAGAGGGGGGGGGGGGAGAGAGAGAGAGAGAGAGAGAGAGAGAGAGAGAGAGAGAGAGAGAGAGAGAGAGCAAAAATTACAATATTTTCCCAGACTGCCTGCAAGGGGCCTGAGCATGAGACATCTGTTTTTATTTTTTTTTATTTTGCCCTCAATGAATAAAAAGTTTATAATGCACAAATCAAATGTTTCCGACCCCCTGGAGACCTATAAGACAAACCCCCATTAATGAAGGCTGTAAGCACGCCTTGAAGGGCACAGAGGGGACAGGGCAGAGTGGGGCAGGGCTGAGAGGGGACAGGGCTGAGAGGGGACAGGGCAGAGAGGGGACAGGGCAGAGAAGGGACAGGGCAGAGAGGGGACATGACTGAGACGGGACAGGGTAGAGAGGGGACAGGACTGAGAGGGGACAGGACTGAGAGGGGACAGGGTTGAGAGGGGACAGGACTGAGAGGGGACATGACTGAGAGGGGACAGGGTAGAGAGGGGACAGGGCAGAGAAGGAACCCCATCAGACAAGGGACAGGGTAGAGAGGGGACAGGACAGAGGGGACAGGGTAGAGAGGGGACAGGACTGAGAGGGGACAGGGCAGAGAGGGGACAGGACAGAGAGGGGACAGGGCTGAGAGGGGACATGGTAGAGATGGGACAGGGCAGAGAGGGGACAGGGCAGAGAGGGGACAGGGTAGAGAGGGGACAGGGCAGAGAGGGGACAGGGCAGACAGGGGACAGGGTAGAGGGGACAGGACAGGGATGAGAGGCTGAGAGGGGACAGGGCAGAGAGGGGACAGGGCAGAGAGGGTACAGGGGAGAGGGGACACCGTCAGACAGGGGACAGGGCTGAGAGGGGACAGGGCAGAGAGGGGACCTCGTCAGACAGAGGACAGTGTTGAAAGAACCCCTTCCTCCCAACCAACACCCCCCCCCCCCAGCGTACAATTACGTCATGCCTGTTGCACTGGAAAATTACCTTTGGCTAAGTGTGTTAGTTACAAGGCGATTTGACAGTGCACTCCTATAAATCAGTGGGTGATAAGAAGGACAAAGACAAGAATATAAAAGGGAAAGACAGGGAAAGTGTGTTTGCTAACATCTATTTTGAGATGTTATGTTTTCATGCAAGGCCTGGTGGCTGTGGTGTGGTGTGCTGGCTGGTGGGGCTTGCTGTGGCCTGACTGGTGGGGCTTGGGGCTTACTGGGGGTACTGGGTATATATAGGGCTGCTGGTGCTATTTTTCTTAATGTGTAACTACTGTGCCTGTCTTCACTCAAGGGTAAAACCACCGAGATCTAATGTCTGGGGTCTGGGCGGTGCATTGGTAGGGCAAACACGTGCCATGGTGTGTACATCTATTAAGCCGTGTGTGTGTGTGCGTGCGTGCGTGCGTGTGTTTGTGTGTGTGTGTGTGTGTGTGTGTGTGTGTGTGTGTGTGTGTGTGTGTGTGTGTGTGTGTGTGTGTGTGTGTGTGTGTGTGTGTGTGTGTGTGTGTGGGAGAGAGTGTCTGTATGTGTGTACTTGGGTGATCACTCTTTATCTCTCGCTGTTTCCCTCTTCTCTCTCCCTCTCTATCTATCTATCCATTTCTCTCTCTCTCTCTCTCTCTCTCTCTCACTCTCACTGTCTCTCTCTCTCTCTCTCTCTCTCTCTCACTCTCTCTCTCTCTGGTGTTGTATTCAGATTTATCCTTGAAAGCTGTCCTCTGTTTTGCCCTTGGCTCCTTTTCTTTTTTTCCCTCCCATTCTTCTTTCTTCCCTTTCTTATATGAATTCATTCTTGATGAAATGATCCCCCGTGCCAAGGTATGTTTCGGAGGGGCCGCTGGGACCCCAGGCGTTGTCTCTACTGGTACAAAAAACTTCTAGCACTACACGGGCTCCGGGGCTCCGAGAGAGGTCAGCATAGGACGAGAGAGGCGGCCAGTCTACAGCTATGGGGGGGGGACGGGGGACGGGGACGGGGGGGGGACGGAGGGAAGGGGGGGAGGGGAACTTATCATGATGGGATGGGTGGGACCGGATTGGATTACGTTTGGATTGGATTGAAAAAGGCTATTGTAGGGTAGGGCTGGGTATCCATGCCGTGATCATTAGACGTATGAAAGAGGGGATGGTGTAGCGGGGAGTAAGGAGAGAGAGAGGGGCACGCTGAGGAGGTGAACTCCCGCCGCACCTCGTCGCTCCGTCCGTGTGAGACGTTGTACCGATTCTCCCAAAGAGCGTTCGTCGGCCAACGATGACAGTGTAGCATTTTGGCGACTTATCTTTGTGATAAGACGTTATTCAAAGTAGTTGTATGGTGAGTTTGTGCACAAACCCCGTGCTTTGTGGCGAGTGCGCACGTGCACACATGGTAAATTATCTCCAGCGGAATCGGTACAAGGGAGACAGTCCCCCAGATGAAATTGGTAAGGGATGTTTTAGTGAAGCCCGGAGCGATGTTGGTTGGTTGGTTTCATCACCCAGACCTGTATTGGGGAGGGGCAGGGAGGTTAAGTGACTGAGTTTGCTCATCTTCAGTCTCTCTGCCGACATTACGCAGAGATGGGGGCTTAACCAGCCCTCAGCCGCGGATCAACAGGAGTTCCCCGAGAGCCGGGCTTTGATAGAGATGACAGACGCTTCCCCGTGGTCACCGGGGGAGAAGACAGACAGGCGAGGACGGGAGAGACGGCAGAACGTCTCAAACCTGCCTGAACCGCTGTTGATTTAGTGGAATGGGAGTCGTAGGAGTAGGAAGAGTGAAAGGAGAGAGGAAGGAGAGCGGGTATGAAAAGAGACAGGAGAAGCATTCGGTAAGATGGATTGAAGTGTGTGTGTGTGTGAGTGTGTGTGTGTGTGTATGCATTTGTGTGTCTGGGTGCCTGTGTGTGTATCTGGGTGCCTGTGGGTGTGTGTGTATGTGTGTGAGTCTGTTTGTATGCATGTATATGTGTGTGTATAGGTGTGTGTGTATGTGTGTGTGTGATTGCGTGTGTGTGTGTATCGGCATGCCTGTGAGTTTGTGTGACTGTGTTTGTATGTGTGTGTGTGTGTGTGTGTGTGTGTGTGTGTGTGTGTTTGTGTGACTGAGTGCCTGTGTGTCTGTATGTGTGGGGATATGTGGCGGATGGGAAGCGTAGATGTATGGAAAGCAAGTTGTCAGATGCTATCAGTCGGCCAAAAGACACAACGTCTCGTGTCCCTCAGCTCCGCCCCGGCTCTGACTCTGACGCTGACGCTTATCCAGCTGGTACCACGATATCACGGGACAGGCCTGAACAGCCATCATCGGACTCTCTGCATCTCCACGTCTTTTTCTGAAATGAAGCTGTCAGTCACATCAGAGGCCCTCTCTCTCTATCTCTTTCTCTTTGGATTTTTTTCTCTCTCTCTCTTCTGCATCCTTCGTGCCGTCTTTCTCTCTCTCTCTCTCTCTCTCGATTGCTTATGCTCTCCTTCCCTCCATCTCTCCCTCTGCCTTTCTTTCCCTCTCTATATCTCTCTCTCCCTACCTCCCTCAATACCCCGCCCTCCCTCTCTCTCTCTCCCTCTCCCTCTCGCCTCCCCTCCCTCTCTCTTTCTCTCTCTCCCTCTCTCTGCGTGGCTGCGTGTCACTCTGTAAGGGCCCGATTGACGCTCCAGGTTGACGAGAATCCGTGGCTGCTTGGTTCCAGCTCTGATGAAGTTGGCAGTGACTGGGCACAGAGATACATCTTCATTAAGCTACGGGGAACACGTCGAAAATGTGGCGGCGGGGGGGGGGAGATGATCATTAGTGACAAACTGACAAGCCAGCGAATGGGCCGGAGCAAAAGGTAGACCGATATGCAAGCCACGGCCGTCCGCTTTGATCCGCCCCGAAAAGAACTTTGAAAGGGGTTGGCGGCTTTCAAAATACTGCCTGAAAAGCAACATCGACGGGCTCCAGAGAAGAGGAAGAAGAAAAAGAAGAAGAATGTAGCAGGGTTCTACGGTTAACAAGTCGTGATGGAGTTCAGAAAAAAATAAACGCTAAAAAAATAAAAGTCACCGCTTGCTTCCTTGCTCCCGAACTTTTGTTCGTTTCAGACCTGTGCCACAGTGGGTTGTTATCTTTTCTTTGGATGGAAGCCGAACAAAAGCTCCAGCCTCATAAGGCTCCCATCAGAGCCAGGCTGAGTGCCAGGCCACTTGCGGTCAAGGCAACATGACATGCTATCACACACACACAAACACTAACACACGCACACACACACACACACACACATATCACGGGAGGCTTATGTTCATGGCCATTCAAAGCGGCACCTGACATTGTTGCCATTCTGCTCACACTTTCCCGCCAGGTAAAGGAACAAACATGGCTGTCTACGCAGCGTGGTAATTGGGCCACCATTCACTGGACTGCAGCAGCATGAGGCGACTGTGACCAAATACTAATAAGCTTTGTGGATTGGGAGTGGGAGATAGAGCCGTGTCTGGAGTGCTCCGTTACCAAGACAGCGGGGGCTCGCGCAGCCATGGGAGACAATATATAGAAATATTGTTTGAATGTTTGCTGTCTAAATTAATTTTCTATTGAAACCAATATGGTATGTTATTAAATCGGATGATCAATCACAATGGAAGGTATCATTTTGCAGCGTTTGGATTCGGTCAAACACACTGCACAGAGACAACACCGCAGCTGCCGTTGTTTTTCGTCATTTGCACCCCCCCCCCCCCCCCCCCAGAACTCATATTGCACATTTCCATCTATTTATATATATTAACTTTTTTTTTACTTCATCTTATATATATACCGTTTTGTTTTGCCTTACCGTTTGCCCTACTTAGAATGTATTTATTGTAATATTTTATTTTACATAATTTTCTCCTTATTGCACCTTGGGTCGGAGATAAACCTCTTTTCGATTCCTCTGTTTGTCTGGCACCTGGTTTGGAATTGACCATAAAGCTGACTTTGACTTTGATGAGTTTTGTTTTCCTCTCGCTATGAGCGACGGTGGCTTGGGACTTGGTGGGGGGGGGGAGGGGGGGCTCTACCTCGATCTGCAGCAGCGCCTCCTCCCTCTGCCGCAGGGCCGCCACGTCGTCCTCGCTGATCTCCGACAGGAAGGCCTGGATGCTGCCCTCCGGACCCTCGGCGCCGCCGAAGAGGGGACCCTCCTCACACAGCTCAGTGAACGGAGTCTGGGGACTCTGAGGACACACGCACACACACACATACACACACACAATCATGTGTGCGCGCACACACACACACACACACACACACACACACACACACACACACAGGCACACTCATGTGCATACACACACACGCACACACACATACACACGCACATGCATAGAAACAGTCAGACACACACACACACACACAGACATCAGACTATGTTGATCTGATGCATTGTTAATACATTCCTGCACTCTCTGGCTGACTGCACAGATCCACCGGAGCAGTGGGCCAGTGCGGGTCAGGACACAAGGACTAACCATCGCTGAGTCACACATGTCTTTTGGTCCCGGCCCGACGTTCTGACTCATCGCTCGTCAGCCATCTCCACAACATCCTTCCCACCCCTCTTCTGCCACACACACACACACACACACACACACACTCCAGGACGAGGGAAAACATCCGCTTTCATGCAGGACACATCCACGTCCACGTGCGTAGCTTCAGCTCGACATGACATCTCAGGACTCGGATTTTCATTTTGGAGGCCGTCTGGAGGAAAGAAGGGCTAGGTGGAGGGATGTGGAACCAATCAGAAAAAGTGTTGCTCGCTTATTCCATATTTATGACAGTGATGGAACCTTAAGGCGCCTGTTGTTATTTTAGTAGTTTTATGCGCGTGGTGAATCATCGTCCTGTCCTGTCGTTCCGCTTGATCTACAACAGAGATGGAAAATCCACAACCTTCGCCCCCCTGCACAACAAAGACACACAGACACTCAACCAAGCGGTCATTGCAACTGAATCATCGCTATGCACTTTGAATGACTGCAGATTTGTGTGGAAGTTCTGTTTTGAACTTTTGTGTAAGTTCTGTTTTGAACCTAATGCTTGGATCTAATGCTCCACTTTAATATGAGTAATCATTGCATAACCTGGTCACTCATTTATAAATGGCAAACCACTTTGGCTTTGGACAAAGCAAGAAGGCAATCCACCGGTTTCCTTAGTCATGGCCTCAGATTTAGTGGTGCTGATCCTCATCCCAGCCGCTTCACACTCGGCTGCCAGCCAATCCAGTGAGTGCTGAAGGTCATAGGCCGATGATGCCATCAGGACCACATCATCTGCAAAGAGCAGTGTTGAGATCCTCAGATCACAGAACTGCAACCCCTCCCCACCACGACTACGCCTTGATATCCTGTCCATGAATATCACAAACAGGATTGGTGACAAAGTGCAGCCCTGGCGGAGGCCAACACCCACCAGGAACGGAACTGACTGGCTGCCGAGAACGCGGACACAGCTCTCGCTTTGGGGGTACGGAGATTGGATGGCCCTGAGGAGTGACCCCCTTACCCCATACTCCTGCAGCACCTCCCGCAGTTTCTCCCGGGGGACCCAGTCATATGCCTTCTACAGATCCACAAAACACATGTAGACCGAATGGGCATACTCCCAGGCCCCCTCAGGATCCTTGCGAGAGTGAAGAGCTGGTCCGTAGTTCCACGTCCAGGGCGGAAACCGCATTGTTCCTCTTCAATCTGAGGTTTGACAATCGGCTAAACCCTCCTTTCCAGCACCTTAGAGTAGACTTTCCCAGGGAGGCTGAGAAGTGTGATACTCCGGTAATTGGAACACACTCTCTGGTCCCCCTTTTTGAACAGGGGAACCACCACCCCGGTTTGCCACTCCTTTGGCACTGTACCAGACTCCCACGCAATGTTGAATAGGTGTGTCAACCATGACAGCCCCTCAACACCCAGAGCTTTTAGCATTTCTGGCTGGATCTCATCAATCCCTGGGGCTTTGCCACTGCGGAGATGTTTAACTACCTCAGTGACTTCCACCAGGGAAATTGATGATGAACCACCATCAACCTCGAGCTCTCCCTCCATCATAGAGGGCGTGTTAGTTGGATTCAGGAGTTCCTCAAAGTGTTCCTTCCAACGTTCGACTACCTCCTCAGTTGAGGTCAACAGAGTCCCACAGCTTGGATGTTTCCCCGTTTCCCCCTTCTGAGGTGTCGGATGGTCTTCCAGAAACACTTTGGTGCCGACCGAAAGTCCTTCTCCATCGCCTCTTTGAACTTCTCCCACACCCACTGCTTAGCCTCTGACACGGCAGCGGCTGCAGCCCTTCGAGCCCGCCGGTACCCTGCAACTGCGTCAGGAGTCCTCCGGGATAACATACCCCGGAAGGCCTCCTTCTTCAGTCGGACGGCTTCCCTGACCACCGGTGTCCACCACGGTGTCCGAGGGTTACCTCCCCATGAGGAACCTAAGACCCTGAGGCCACAGCTCACCGCCGCAGCTTCAGCAATGAAGGCTTTGAACACCGCCCACTCCGGCTCAATGCCCCCAACCTCCACAGGAATGCTAGAAAAGCTCAGCCGGAGGTGTGAGTTGAAGATCTCTAGGACGGGGGCCTCCTCCAGACGTTCCCAATTCACCCGCACTACCTGTTTGGGCTTACCAGGTCTGTCCAGAATCTTCCCCCATTCCCTGATCCAAGTCACCACCAGATGGTGGTCAGTTGACAGTTCCGCCCCTCTCTTCACCCGAGTGTCCAAAACATAAGGCCTCAGATCAGCTGACACGATCACAAAATCGATCATCGATCTTCGGCCTAGGGTACTCTGGTACCAGGTACACTTATGAGCACTCTTATGTTCAAACATGGTGTTCGTTATGGACAATCCATGACTAGCACAGAAGTCCAGTAACAAACGACCACTCGGGTTTAGATCAGGGAGGCCGTTCCTCCCCACCACACCTCTCCAGGTGCCTCCGTCATTGCCCACGTGGGCGTTCAAGTCTCCCAGCAGAACTACAGAGTCCCCTACTGGAGCCTCATACAGGAATCCATTCAGGGTCTCCAAGAAGGCCGAGTACTCTGAACTGCTGTTCGGTGCATACACACAAACAACAGTCAGAGTTTTCCCCCCCACCACCCTTAGGCATTGGGAGGCGACCCTCTCGTCCACCAGGGTAAACTCCAACACCGCAGCGCTCAGCCGGGGATTTATGAGTATCCCCACACCCGCCCGGCACCTCACGCCCTGGGCAACTCCGGAGAAGAATAGAGTCCAACCCCTATCCAGGAGTACGGTACCAGAGCTGAGACTGTGCGTAGAGGTAAGCCCCACCAGATCTAACTGGTAGCGCTCCACCTCCCTCACAAGCTCCGGTTCCTTTCCCCACAGTGAGGTGACGTTCCATGTCCCCAGAGCCAGCTTCTGCCGCTCGGGTCTGGTCCGTCGGGACCCCTGACTTTCACTGCCACCCATGTGGCAGCGCACCCGACCCCAGCAGGTCTCCCTGCAGGTGGTGGGCCCACAGGACGAAGGGGGGGGGGGGGGCACGTAGCTTGTTCGGGCTGTGCCCGGCCGGGCTCTGTGGCAAACCTGGCCACCAGGCGCTTGGGGCCCCGGGCTTCCTCTGGGCAGGGTCTCTCCTCCTCTATTTTGTTTGTTCATGGGGTCTTGGTGAACCATTCTTAGTCTGGCCCCTCACCTGAGACCACTCTGCCATGGGAGACCCTACCAGGAGCACATGACTCCAGACAGCCCTCAGGTTCACAGGGACATGCAAACCTCTCCACCACGATAAGGTAACGGTTCAAGGAGAGGATTCGTAGTACTAGAAATAGTAAATAAAGCCTTGTGTATCCACTGACCTGGCGGTATGTTCTCAAGTGTGTGTACTTTCACAATGGTCTGCATGTACGGCAATTTATCATAAGATTAACTAAGCTAAACAAAGTAGACACTCTTTGTCTAACATTCACAGAAGCAGTGCCTTGTGACTTTAACATGGAGGAGATCTATGCGGAGGCCAAAGGGAATCTTAATAGGACTCTTCTAGTGATTGTGATCTGAACAAGTAAACAGTGCCATTTCCAGCCCTGGGAGTCCGGGAACAAACCGTGTTTTATTTGATCATGGAGCCAGCGGTACCTTCTAGAGAAAGCAGAAGTACCTTTTGAGGTTTTATGACCTGCAGTCCTTCTGGTTAACAATAAGAACTTCAAAGTAAGAGAAACAGGCAGAGCTGAAATACTTCATTTGCATAACATTTGCTGAAACACGTCACCGCAAGAACATTCTTTTATTTCCTACTGAATGGAGGCTGTGTGGACGCGTGTGACTGGAAATTCAAAGCCAACTGCAATGTAGCTGGAAGGGAAATCTATGTTTTGTGTTTTTTAATGAATGGAAACCAGACCTGAATGATTTTTATTTATGTTTGTGAACACCAAGGCGGATTTCTGAAGCAAGGCCCCTTAAACATTATGCTGGAGGAATTCAGTACTACTTCAGTACTGTCCAAGCAGTGTTATAACTCAAAATTCAACTCAAGTCATTTAAATGCAGCATTGCATTAATGGGAAATAAAATTAGCTTCATTGTTTACATGGACTTCACTCATTCACACATTTTTTATATATATGCAGTATATATAATATATATGGCTGTTATTATGCAAATTATTTAACAAAGAACCAGCTCTCTTCAGACAGTGAAGGCGTCTATTGTCATTGGAGGAAGAGAACAAAATAACAGAGGAAGAAAAGTCAAAAGAGAGGAGAAATAAGAGGGAGCAGGGCCATCGTACCAAGTGGAGAGATAGAGGTTCAGAGAGTGGGCTGGCTACAAGTCGCCTCACCTTATTTTCCTTCTGTGCCGGGGGAAGTAAGGCTCTTGTGCGGTCTGCGATTTTCTGAAAGAGCAAGACAAATAATAGCTTGGGATTTACTTTTCAAGTTCATTTTTCAAATTCAATAAAATTAATAGAATGAAGGGAACAAAAAAAACGACACCACTACATTAAGGTATAAAGTAGGAAGTTACAATGAGGGAACACTGAAGAAGAAAGATGGGACAATGTATCAAGTAATAAACTATGACTACTATTTAAATACGATTATGACCACTATTACTACTAATTAAATACAATGCGTCATCCTCAAACCTCTTGAATACAGAGATGAGCCTCTCCCCATTTGACATTTGACAACATTATAGATGACTTCAGATGGACAAGTGGTATAAGCGCCATTTAAACAGCAGGGCCAAGCAAGAGGGAAGAGGTGACCTTCTGCAGGTCGGCATAGCGCTGGACCGACTCCGACAGCTCAGTCTTTAACCGGGTGAGGCGAAGGCGATCCTGCTGCATTACAGAACAACACAACACCATGTCAGGGTTTACATTGCTTTTCAAATGGAACGTCTGTTTGTATTTGTTTTTCTTTCATCGAAATAAAGAGTCAAAGTCAAAGTCAAAGCCACAGAATTAATCCACAGCCTACCCGTGAAGAGCTGCTGATGATGTCAGAGAGCTGCTTGATGAGTTGACTCGTACTCGTGATGACTTTGTTGGTCTGCTGCTGTGTGGCGTGGCTGAAAGAAACACACACACACCCACATTCAAATGGTGAGGAGAGAGATGCAGAGAGAGGGAGAGAGACTAAGAGGGAGAATGAGGGAGAGAGTGAAGGTCAGAACATCAGTGAGTGGTGAGTATAGGTACATAGACGGCCAAAAGACTTTAGATTGAGACAATGAATGACAAAGAACGTGAAAGAGAGAGAGAGAGAGAGAGAGAGAGAGAGAGAGAGAGAGAGAGAGAGAGAGAGAGAGAGAGAGAGAGAGAGAGAGAGAGAGAGATGAGAGAGAGAGAGAGAGAGAGAGAGAGAGAGAGAGATGGAGAGAGAGAGAGAGATCAATTACTGGCTTAGAATTGAAGAAGAAGTGAATGAGAGAGCGGCTGAGAGGCAGAGAGAGGGAGATGAATGACGGACCTAGACAATGGGTGAGAATGAGTAAAAGAGATAAAAAACAGAGAGAGAGAGCGAGAGAGAGGCGATGAATGAACGACTTAGAGGATGATATATAGAGGAAATGACACAGTGTAAGTGAGCGAGAGAAACCCCATTGGAATAATAATATCAAGTGTTGAGTTTATAAGGTGGAAGGGGGGCACAGGGACGAGGGGAATTGTAAAATCCATGAACATCTTCTCTGAACTGATCCGCTTTGATCTATGGGAGCAGGGCTGAGACAAGGTTCTGTTTTAGAGGGGCTGCCCGGTAAGATGTTCACGTGAATCAATTAAGTGAAGCCCTTTTAGCCAAAAGCTGTGGGACGTGACGTGTGGTGACAGGCAGAGTCTGGATCAGATAACCGGCAGATCACGTACAGAATGACCATCAGACCCTTGTCTACCACGTTGGGCAGTGTGAATCCCACCGTCCCCTGCCCCTGAGTTCCCGTTCCGGGTCTCTCCGTGGATCGGACTGACCTTGCGCCCCGTTGAAAGCCTTTACCAAAAATGTGAAAATGCTAGCACCAATCAGCGCGGAGGCGGGACTTTCTCGACCGTATATAGAAGACTCAGGAGAGTTGCACAGTAAGATCCTGAATCAATGCAAACATCCTGTAACCTTGGCTAATGAATGCTTTGTTTTGCCATGTCTTGAATGAGAAACACTGTGGCAGTTTCAAACACAACAATGTTTCCCGATTAAATTAGAAGAAAAAAAAAGAACACGAATAATTACAAAACATTGACCAAAAAAACATTACAACATAATAACTAACGTTCCAATGTGCCTATCCTTCCAAAATGGTGGCCTTCCTGCGATTTAACATCCCTTTGTGCCCTGTCACTGCCCAGCCAAGTCCGAATGATATTCATAGCGAAAGGCAAACGTGAATATCAGGATGGTCTCACGAGGCTAGGTTACATGTATTATTTAATACATTTAAGGTTGACCTTGACCGCAAACTCACCCCAAACTGCTGACAAAATAAAAAAGGTTTTCCGGGGAAGTGACAGATTTGAATTAGAAGGTCAATTCCTACTGGAACCAGACTCGACCTCTCCGACTGATGGTTGACCGCCTGAGAGGTGTACAGAGAATCCAATAGAAGCGTTGTGACCGGGTGCTGGTGCGTTCAAGGCCTGGCTGACAAGCCGGCTGTTCTGTCCTTAAGAAAATCTGTGGATGTTTGTACTGTATACAACCATGAGACAAGTGTAACATATCAGAAATAATGTACTGGCCAACGTAAAGTATGCACACACACACACACACACACACACACACACACACACACACACACACACACACACACACACTAATAGTCTGTGTATGTGTTTGTGTGTACCTGTGTTCTGTGTGTGTGTGTGTGTGTGTGTGTGTGTGTGTGTGTGTGTGTGTTTGTGATAGAGAGAGAGAGAGAGAGTGTGTATGTCTGTCTCTCTGTGTGTGTGTGTGTGTGTGTGTGTGTGTGTGTGTGTGTGTGTGTGTGTGTTTGTGTTTGTGTGTCAGGACTTGAAAAATAGGTTTTTAATCTGAATGGGACTTTCCTGGTTAAATGAAGGTTAAATAAAATACAATGTGTGTGTGTGTGTGTGTGTGTGTGTGTGTGTGTGTGTGTGTGTGTATTGGAACAAGATGGTTTCAAGGGGTGCTTCAACCAATCACTGAGATGAAGTTGCTGACCAATCCAAAAGCAGAAAAAACAATTTAAAAATTACCTACATTAGAAACACCTGGGACCAATTGTAGCTCATCAATCATTAAAATGATGCATTTCCTGGCATGTGATTACATTTTTTAGTTACTTACTTTAGTAAATACTGAATTAAGTAGAATGAAATGTGAGCAAGAATAGCACTTTATGGGTTGCGTACGTCGGGTCGGGGGCAGCAGTGGCTCAGAAGTTTGTCAACTGGAAGTTTGTTGGTTCCATCCCCCTGGCTCCTCATATCCAAGCGTTGAGGTGCCCTTGAGAAACTTATCTAACCCTAACTTTTCCCAAACCAGCTGGCTGTTGTGATTGGGTTGAATGTGAGGCACAAATTGTAAAGGCCTGTTAGCGGCCGCTGGTTAGAAAAGCTTTATCAATGCAGTCCATTGACCATCTGTGTGCCTAGTCATCATTCATAGTAGCTTCACAAATAACATTAACAAAAAATGCCAACATTTACTTTACATAACTCTTCAGAATGTGAAACAGTTGGAAATGTTTGATTCAGGTGAAGGGACAAGGGCGGCATTGTTCAATGGGTTCCTTATTGCTGATATCCCCAATGCTACAATATGTTAATGTGTCTGTAGACGTCAATTGAAGCCAGTGGCGGAATAAGAACATTGTGGCTCTGGGTCATTTCACTGGCAACTTGGTGATAACGTGGGATTATGCCTTACACAATTGTTGTGACTGATTTGCCAGTAGGAGAGTGTCACACTGAGAAACTCACTTTGCACACACAAACACACACACATCCACATGCGCGTGTACACCATCTTACCCAAACACGCACACCATACACAACACACACACACCATTCACCATACACAAGGATTAGCGCTAAACCTCCGCCTGATGTGTCATCATTTAGCTCGGAAGCAGGAGCCGACTTCTCAGACTTGCAAAGGATTATTTTTAAATCGTGGCAAGCTAATACAACATCGTGTTACAGTAAATATATATATTAATATGTATTTAATATATACCATGTATACAAAGATTTGGGCACATCTTCAACAATTCACACCAGAAAAATAGACGCAAGCTACAAGAAGCGGGAAGAAAGTTTGCTTTTTCCTCGCCTCCAGCGAGGGAAAAAAAAGAGAAAGCTGATTACTGCCAGAAGTGCTATAAATAAAAGGATCTCCGCAGAGTCCTCTCTCCTGCTCTTTGACGAGCAGCCGCGGTTCGCGCATGAGTCACCTGGTGCCACGCCCACCCTCATATGCATATATCGCTCAGAGAATCTCTTGGTTTCACCCACGCGCTGTGGCTCTCGCCCGAGACCGGAGACCGGAGATGCGGCGGCCCTCCCCTCCACCGCCGCCCCCACCTTCTGCAGAGGAAGCCCGGAAACATCGTTCTTACTTAAATATTACAATTCAGTCATACGGTGAATCACAACGTGCCCTCGGTCCGCCTGGCCCCGGAACATCGCGGTTTGGTATTCCTCAGAGGGATCCTTAACCGGCCCCATGCGGAGAGGGCGGCTGAGTCACACAGGGAGAGTTGGTGGGTGGGTGGGAGGGTGGGGGGGGGGGGGGGGAGAGAGAGAGAGAAGGAGAGAGAGAGAGAGCGAGAGAGAGAGAGCGAGAGAGAAGGAGAGAGGGAGAGAGAGAGAGAGAGAAGGAGAGAGGGAGAGAGAGAGAGAGAGAGAGAGAGAGAGAGAGAGAGAGAGAGAGAGAGAGAGAGAGAGAGAGAGAGATGAAGAAAGGGAGAGGAAGGGAAAGGAGAACGGCAAGAGAAAGCGGAGAAGAGAGAGAGTAGAAGGGAGGTAGAGGGAGAGGGCAGCATCTGGCGACGGGGAAGGCGTGAAGGACGCAAGGTGTGAAGGTGCAAAGGTTCTCGTGTGTGTGTGTGTGTGTGTGTGTGTGTGTGTGTGTGTGTGTGTGTGTGTGTGTGTGTGTGTGTGTGTGTGTGTGTGTGTGTGTGTGTGTGTGTGCGTGCGTGCGTGCGTGCGTGCGTGCGTGTGTGCATGCGTGCATGATTTTGTGTGTGTGTGTCATGTACGGAGGTGGAGAACAGGTAACGTGTGTGTGTGTGTGTGTGTGGTGAGAGCAGAGCTGTTTGCTCCCTGGCTCTGATAAGGATTAAGCAGCGGCCGCTGGTCCCCTTTCATTCACAGTGAAGTCCAACACCCGCGCTGACGTGTCGTGCAGAATTATGTGGCCTAGCGGTAAGCCTGACCTGGAAAAGCCAGAGACTCCCCATGTCACCGCACACACCGGCACGGAACCTTTTGTTTTGGACATCCACGTGCACAGGAAACCATTGTACACACACACACACACACACACACATGCAAACACACACACAAACACACGCACAGGTGCTTCATGCATTTACAAGAGACGAGAGAGAGAGAGAGAGAGAGAGACACACACACAGATAGACAGAGAGACACAGATAGACAGAGAGACAGAGAGAGAGAGAGAGATAGGCAAAGAAAGAAAGAAAGAGAAAGACAGAAAGAGAAGCAGAGAGAGACAGAGAATAGCTGACTATCCGAGTGTAACAGGTGAGAAGGAGAGGACGAGGATGTCGACAGTAAAAGGAGGGGAGAGAGACATCTCTGTGGCACTTCCCCCTTCTGTTCGCAGGAGTGTTTACAACAGGAGCAGTCAGGCTTGCTATGGTGTGGTGTGGTGTAGTGGTGCTCTCATTGTTTTACACAAGACAAAACAACAACAAAACAACCAAGACCATAATCATTAGATAAAAGACCACCAGGGTTTTCCAGTTGCAAGTTTGAGCCTAAAGCTAAAGGAAAGTTTATCAGTAGCACATATTCTCCCATAGCAACTACCAAGATGCCCTTGAGCACAGATTTGCCCATCCAACAACACATTTATTTCAATGTGCCCTGGATTCTACCTCGACCGGGCAGGCATGCAAACTCAATCTGCATATTCAAAAGGGGTTATAAGCAGTACTCAGCGTCTGATGACCATTTCCGTTCATCCCCACTACCTGTGTAAGGGAAGTAAAGCGATTTGGGAAGATATCCAACAATAATGTGGAAATGATCAAATATTTCTCCAACAGTAATAAAATAAAGGTTCATAGACCTTACACACATCCGGTTTGATCATCATCATCATTTTATGATGCCATCCAATTTCATCATCCCCATTTGGTTCAGTACATCATGTCACATGCTCGTTAACAATCTAGCCACATCATCTACACCTGCATCTATATTTCTATGAATATCAATACGGGGGTTGTGAGGTGTGAGCGTGCCCCCTGCCTCGAGGCCCATGAGGGTCCAGGCGAGCAGAAGGTGTGCCGTCTGGCCCTGGCAGAGCCTTCGGCGGCGTCAGCCAGGGCCCCCTCTCAGTCTGTCAGGGACACTTCCCCCCCCCCCACCGCCCCCGCCCCCCAAACACGCATCTTGTCCTCTGGCGCCGGCTGCGGACGGAGCGCCACAGAAGGCCTAATGCGCTAACAAAACACAATGACACCGGGAGCGCGCTCGCCATTAATCCACTTAGACTCCTTGCCGCGTGCATTTCCGCGATTACGCCGTTGTGCGAGTGTCGGGGTCGGGTCAAACCGCATTAACCGCCGCTCGCTTGAGGTTCCGCCGGGAGGCAGGAGGCGGCGCACGCAGATGGCGGTTTTGACATTCCCACCTGAGGCTCTATCATACGTGAGGTTGTCACTCTCATGTGAGACGTGACGAATCTGAACGAATGCTCGCTGCTTTGCGCTGAGGAACATTGAGAAAGTCTCCCATGTGTTTGATTAATGTGGTGCCATATGTTACTGATGTCGCGGGTACAAGGAGATTCACAATAGTTAAACGATGTATTATATGGGGGGTGGGGGGGCGGGGGGTGGTCCAGCTGCTACAATACAGCTGTATTGATGAGGAAGTAAAGAAACCAGGAGTGAACACTACTAAGCAGGGTCATGATGTGTTTCCCCGGCAATCCAAAATATAAAAATAATAGTCGCAAGAATTGATGACATGCCAGGCAAGGCACTGGAATGTAATGCATTTTAAATAGATGCAATCATCGAAGATTGGCCACTTTGTCACCAGCATGGAATTTGGTAATTGCCGGAAGCTCA
>NC_140278.1:9151651-9159151 GCF_964030765.1 Micromesistius poutassou
TGTTTAAATTGACAGGACTCTTATTTTCATTTGACTAGAAAATGTGGGATAATCGTTGCTTCACCATATTATAAACTGTGCTTTTTTTGGTATCTGCTTCGTTCTTCAGAATAATTAAAGCATAAAGTACCCAGACTGTGTCTCAGCAAACAATAGCCTTATGCATATATGTCAGCATTAGTGTCAACATTTAAATAATAAACTTACACGCACATGCATCATTGCTTTGTTCCCATTTCATCATTCTCATTGTCAGGTATACTTTTTCAGCTTCATCCATTTTAAAAAGGCTGGTCATCATGAAGGAAAAAAAATATATAATTTCTCTCCTGTTCTCTTTCTCCCTTTTGCATCCCTCTGTCTCCCTCTCTCTAATCCTCTCTCCTCTCTCTTTCGCCCCGTCACCCTCTGGCTCTTTTTCTCTCCATCGTTCTCTCTTTTTTCTCCCTCCCTCCCTCCCTCTCTCTCTCTCTCTCTGTCATCCTCACTCTGCTGCACGTTTAGCAGTGTGTCTGATATAATGATTACTTTTGTGCCCCTGAGTCCCCACAAGGTTGTCCTGGCCCGAGTGGGGGTCCGATGAACTGGCATGACACAGGCGAGCTGCTGTGAATGCCTAAAGGGCTGGGCGTGTTTCAAAAGCTAAACGGAGAAGAAAATGAGAACATGGTCCCAGCAAATAAAGTTAAAGGGTAGATTGGAAAATCAGTTAGCCGTTTTTTAGTACTCACCGTCGCACGGTGAGTACATAGTTCTCCCCTTTTTTTAATTTCTCTTTTCCCTTCAGAAGTGCTGAACAAGAGATTGTACGCGGCCATGTTCTTCCCTGTTGTAATGAGAGCCGTACACAGAGCCCAGCAGGGAGGATGGAACAGCTTTGGCCCCCACGACTACAAGCTTGTTGGTTCCTCAGAATGGGCTCTGAGCATCTCTGTTCAATTATACTCTCAAATCAGAGAGCAACTTAATCAGGAACTTCCGTCTCAATTTCCTCAAGGGCAGTGGCTGCGTCGTTGTCTTGAAAAGATACAAGTGGGAGCAAAACAAAGGCAAGGAAAAAACGAACAGCAGGCTAAATTCCAAGGGGTCGTGCTTGAGAAGATTGCACATATGTTGAGCATGAGGGGCAGTGTGCCAGTGTGAAACACACCACGGAGATGAAGGCACTACTGTATGTTGTGGCAACCCGCCTCAGGGAGTGAACCCGCCTTACTTCAAACAGCACGCAAATCACTTGGCTGTTGAGCCACAATGGCACGTTTAATCAAACATAAAGTGTCTTTCTGTAAAAGAACTAAAAGATAATCGGGTGGCACAGCCACAACGGCTGGACTCTCCTTCCACCCCAACCAAGAGAGAGCCCTGAATGGGTGTGGAAGCCTGCCTTTTAAGCATGCTTCCTCCCGGCTCCTCAGGTGCTCTGCATCACGTTGATTGGGACGGGGCCGGGTTGCCACAATGTGTAATAATAGATATTAGTATATGTTACACGTGAACCTCCTAATATGGCGCAATTTGATTGGTTCGCTATCTCGGGATATTGGGCAATATCCCATGATTGAGATCTCAAACATGGGATATTGTTTTCATCGCAAAATGTTGCCCGTGATGGTCGTCTCGTCACGCTAATAAAAACAAATAAATCCCGGCAAAAAGTGTTATCTTGTTTATTTTTAGTGTTCACGTGTAGTATATACTAAAACAACTATTCCCACTATTCACTTCGCCTTCAGCGAATAATTGTTAATAATAGTTACGATGACCCTTGAGTGTACATATTTCATTAAAGAAATGTGCCTGTAGTGTTTGATCATTAACAATACACAGGCACGCACATACACGCAAGTACCAGCACATGCAACCACACAATTACGGACGCACATACGGACGCTTATACATGCATTCATGCACGCACAAACACACATGCGTGTGTGTATTTTTACTGAGCGGAGGTCCGCACCACTTCTGTTTTCCCCGCAAACCCCACTACTGAGTGGGCGTTCTTCTTTGTTTGTCGTGCTTCCACATCCCTGGCAGCTGAAGAGCAGCTGCACGCCGGAAAGGTAGAATCTCCATTAAGTTATTTTCCCCGGTAATGCTCGTATTTCAACAGGTTCCGAACGCATGCAGGGCAATTTAGAAGCAGCTATTTTCTCGGGAGTTTTATGTAACACCGTTCTCCACACGGCACTCATTGTGAGATAGTGCGCCTGAGCTTTTCGCAATTGGTGAGATAGAAAACGTTGGCAAAAGAAAATGTGGAAGCGCCCGACAATGAGCCGGCTCAAACTATGAAAAAAAACACATGAATAAAGAGTGTGATTTCCACCTGAAAAGTGATATGATTCCATGTCTCTGGAAGCCTTCCGGCTACGTCTTTTGTTTGAAGGCTATTTCTGGCCAGAATCCCCATGCAAATGTTTTTTTGTTTCTGTAAGTTAAAGTTTCAGCAAATGAGGGTCTAAATAAAGATAATTCAGTCAGTGAGGCATCAGGTGAAAAACAGGGAATTTGGATATATGCATCGCTTGTTGCTGCTGATTCATTGCCAAGCACGTAACAAGGCTGTCACAAGATTCTAATTGTTTCTGTACAAGTAGGTGGATCTCTCGCTCAAACCGGCTCGCCAAAAATACCCCAGAACTATCTGGGAATCAATGACGCAAAAGCTCTAATGCAAATCAGACCTTTACCACTCCAAAATACAAAACAGATGCATGTCTGGCGAATGGAGCGATTATGATCTGTTTCAACTTGGGAGAAAATTTTTGTTGATGTTTGGTCAAACCATGAAGTGATTACAAATGGCATGCTGGCTGGGTTGCAGACAGGATGCCAGGAGATCACGTACATCACTCAGAAGCTTATCTTAGACAGGCAGGCAGACAGTGCTACATGCCCTGGTAACTATCTGTTTGACTCCAGAGCTCTGTGGATTGATCCAGTCCCGCTTGGCCCATTGATCCATGCATGGCATTCGAGCCCCAGCTCTACTTTGGCCACTCAGTGCCCATCAGCTGCCCTCATCCCTGGTCACAGTCGATAGCCTCAACCCCCCCATGTCTCTAACCAAATCACCACCACTACCGTGATTACTACCACTGCGGTGACTCGATCAGGGTGGGACACAATCGCAGGCGAACTAAGGGAAGATAAATGGTAAACAGGATCCGTGGTCAGGATTGGTTAGATCTCTGCTATGTCGAGAATGGGGGTGGGGGGGGCATGAGGGGACAATTCCTGTCCTTGTATTGTGTATTAATGCAGTATGTGTTCTTTCATAGAAATACACATACTGCAACCTTTTGATCTGCACAAAAAATCTAGAAGCCAAGGCAAGCTGAATGCATAGGTTAGGCTAAAGGAGTTGTAGTGAACAGAGTATGGTAAAGTCTGACTGCTGTTTCCGTAAGACAACACCTTCTTATGTTCCCACCGGAAGAGGCTGATCCATGCAGAGCACTGAACAATGCTGAAGATATCTCAGAGGATGACAATACAAGCTCTCCCACACAGACACTACCCTGCACGTCATTCTAGAGACACGCACACCCCGGAATAATTATTACCAACATCTCCGTGCTCAGTCCTATCCTCCTACTCTTCCCGAGAGAGGAGCTAAATAAAAAGGTTAACTTTTTGCTCACCACAGGCCTTTTGTATGGAAATAAATGTATTCATATGTTCCTAATTACCACTTTCTAAATGAATATTGTAATGAATTAGTGGAAGCCAACAAAAAATTAGTTGGTTGAACTTTTCACTGTTCAAAAGTGATAATGACTGCAAAATAAACTGAAGCGCTACAGCAAACACACGGAATATGTATATAAATATTCATATTTCAATATTTAACAGCATTAATTCTCCAGATGAGAGAGAGGTGGAGTTACTGATAGAGGTTGACAGTTTTCAGCGCAGTGAAGGAGGCGGAAGATTAGTTTGAGTGGCGGCTCTGTTAGAGACTTAACCTGTGCTTTGATCATTTCCTGAGCTCCCTCCACTGAACGGGCATCACTACACAGACAGCCCCACGCTGCAAATCTGACAGGCCTCACGCTTTCACACGCATGCACGCACACTCACATCAATATACACATTACACGTGCACATATAAACACCGCACCGACAGACACACACACTCACCCCCAACAACAAACGCATGCAAATACAAGCACATTATACACACACACACACACACACACACACACACACACACGCATGAACACAAACACACACACAGATTCAAATACACACACACTGCACCAATAAACCAACACATCAATTTGATCAAAGAACCCCTTTCCCATGACTGCGGCTCCCAATCTGGGAGAGAGAAAGAGAGAGAGGGACAGAGACTGAGCGAGTGAGATAGAGAGACAGGGGGTGACAATGAGAGAGAGGAAGACGGGCTGACTGTCAGCTTGAATGAAGGAAGAGAGTCCACTGTATGTGGAAGCGGGGCCACAAAGCTGTGCTGTAATGCTGTGAACACGAACACAAAAATATTAAGAGAGCATATATGCCGTGTAATATCCTAATCATATACTCCCTATTATCCTCTCTTTGTGTCTTTATCAATTTACTCAATTTTTTCAGTGTAGTTTTGAGGCCAATAGACAAGTGTTGATTGCAATGTATAAGTCAAGTATTCCTGTTGTGTAGTGATCGCACATATGGTCACAAAAACAAGAGGCTTTCTGCATCACCAAAACATACACAGACAGACAGTCAGACACACAACCACCCCCAAACACACATCCACAAACACCACCTCCTGCCCCCCCCCCCACACACACACACACACACATACATACCCACAAACACCCACCCACACAAAAATACAGACACACTCACACACACACAAATGGCCACATGTGCACACACACACACACACACACACACACACACACACACACAAAGTCAAAACAGAGAGACAGAGTCACACACACACACACACACACACACACACACACACACACACGCGCGCGCTCGCGTTCCGGAGGACTGCGCTGCCAGATTGATCTCCCCAAGGGGTCAAGAGGGTGCAAACACACACAGGAGGGGGATCCGGGGGGAAACTTTCTCAACACCAAACCGGCCTGCTCGTCAGACCGTACACTACTTCCTCAACAACGTTGGAATCATTGCTGCGCTGCTGGCTCTGTGAGGGAGTCTGGAGCAGCTCACGGAAGGGGGCGGGCGAGGAGGGGCGTCACGCCGTGTGAATGTATGAACGCGCTGTCTTTACCCACGGGTCGGTAGCCCTGACTGCTGGGGCCTCCGAAGGGGTTCCGGGGCCCGAAGGAGCCTTCGTCGATGGAGCCGTACGACATGGTGCCTGGCGCGTGCGGGACGACCTGGGAAGCGGAAGAAGAGTCGGTCAGTATCAGCTCTACGAGACGCCCCCCCGCCCCACACACCACGGCCCACGCTCACTAACACGCATCACAGACACCTGAAAAGAAGCAAGGTTGTCGTACTCGATTTGTACGATTTGTGTTTATTGTGACTTTGGGCACACGTGTAAGGGTCCTAAGATACGCGCCGTTCTGGAGGCGCTGTGCTCTCTATTCTGCCAAGGACGCGTCGTCGTCGTCGTCGACAAAACCCATCGAGGTTGAGAAACTAAAAAGAATCTCTGGATTCCAAGCAGCACGTGGCCCGCTAACACTGTCTCACTTGATTAGCCGTGAAAGACGGCCATTCAGAAGAGCGGGGAGGCGCGTGATTACACTCTGTAATCATTGTTTGGCACAATGTTGGCGCAGGACCGGGAGTGCAGAGCGGGGCAGGGTGGGGGAGGAAGGGGAGAGTCGGGGGGGGGGGGGGGGGGGTGGGGGTGGGGGAGATCCCAGAGTCCCGGGTTGTGAGAGGGAGACCAGGGAAGGGAGAGGGGAGACAGGAGACGGGACTTGCTCGGCCACGAAAACGTTTAATCCGATTATAGTTTTTCATGGAGTAGGGAGATTAATTTCGCTTGGCAGTCCACAAACAATCTTTTGCTCTTGGTTGATTTTCAAAAGCCCCGTTGCCGATGCCCCCCTCTTGCCTCAGTAATGTGTACTCCCTCCCCCCCCACACACACACACACCCACACCCTTTATCGGTAATGCGTTCCCATGCGCCGCCGGGCTCAGCTCAGTCTGACCAGAATGGCTACATACGCCCCTCATGCATATAAACAGACGGGTGTGAGGTCACAAACAACATGGCTTGAATGACTCACCATTCAGGGCTGTGAGGGGCTCACGCCTTCATCAGGACCCAGTTATATAGGTAGATGTTACTTAAGAACTCTGTGACATACCCGCACTCACACTCTGGATCTATCTACACTGACTCATCAGCATAACCCCCTAAACCCTGCTGCCCACACACACACACGCACACACACACATGCGCGCACACACACACACACACACACACACACACACACACACACACACACACACACACACACCTCTGCAGGAGCATCATCGCCAGAGACATATGGGCAGTTACATTCACAGCTCTCTCTCACTCTCCCACTCCCTCTATCTCTCGCTATCGCTCCATTCTTAATCCCTCTATCTCCCCCTACCCTCCCTACCTCTCTCTCCTTCTCTCTCCCTTCCTGCCTTTCTCTCTCACTCTCCCTCTCGCTTTCTCTCCCCCTCTCCCCCTCCTGCATCCCTAGCAAGCTTGTGTAGATGTAAATGGCTTTCTTTTTTAACGACTAATAAAAGGAATAAGACTTCATAAACTGGATGCATAAATGTGGTTATTAGTGGTAGAGATGGTAAGATGCGTGTGTAGGTGTATTACATGAATAAATAGATAGAGAGAAAAACTGTTTTCAATCGTGTCAGTGTATGAAATGCAGTTAGCTTACTTCCTCAAGTGCTGTTAAAGTACTATGCTCAGTGCTCAGTACTTAGAAAGAAGGCTTTGGTACAAGTGGGAGTTTGACGGCAATTGACATAAATAAATCAATCTATAAATAAGGTAGCAGATGCTCTATGTCCATAATACAACTAGTCGGGGTGGACAGGCCAACACCTGCAGCTGGTAGGATGTCTGGGACGCCAAATAGATTGTAGGTTGCTGTATGAGAAGATGTTGAATTGGTTTAAAAAAGGTGTGTCAGAAATGTGACAATGACAAGAATGTAGTTCAGGGCAGTGGCGATTCTAGACCGGTTTTAATGGGGGGGCCGAGAAGGGGCCGGCTTTTCTGTTAGAGGGGCACAAACCAAATTGTTGAGGGGGGGGGGGTTGGATCGCAGACGAACGCTATTGTGGGCGAGATTGTTGACAGGGGGGGGAGGGGGGTCGCGGACGAGTGCTGTTGCGGGCGCGATTGTTGACGGGACGGGGGGGGGGTTGGATCGCGGACGAGCGCTATTGCGGGCGCGATTGTTGACGGGGGGTGGGGTTGGCTCGTTCGGGGGGGGCCACAGGGGGGGCCGGACTCAGAGTTACGGGGGCACTGGCCCCCCCTGGCCCCCCGCCGGAACCG
>NC_140278.1:9161651-9183819 GCF_964030765.1 Micromesistius poutassou
CACGTGGGTGTGAAGACATGAAGGGGGGGGGGGGGGGTGGGGGTCGCGAGCACCATGTCACACCTTGGTGAATCATTCTCCTCTGGTGAGAGAGTGAGCCGGGAATCCCGACTTTGAACGTTTTGACACAGAGTCACAAGACATAGCCTGGTAATATTAAACCCTGCACTGAATACTGTTTGATAGGAAGGAACGCAGATGATGTCTGCCGTTTCAAAGGGAACCTGAGAGACGTCAACGAGGAGGATCAGAGAAGAGGACACCAGCAGATGTTAACTGTTCAGACTCATAGCTTGTCTTCATTGCTGTCATTGTTTCCCGTTCTAATGCAGCCGTTCACATTTCACATGAAAAGGGTTAACAAAGCTGTGTGTTATGCAGTAATAAGTCACTGTAAAAATCACCAAGTATAAAATCACCAATACCCTTACATCAAAGGCCAGCCTTCAAAGGGAAGCGGCAAAGGAAGTACATGGCTTTCATTTGTTTGAAGACCCTAAAAAGGTTGTATGGTCACTTGAAAGTCACTATAAAAATCAAAGGCAGCCCTCTTGATGTTCTTTTGCGGAAGACATTTTAACGTCCGCACACAAACACACAAAATGAAACAATGTCTGTCTATTGTATTTTTTTTGCGTGAAAAAGAGCAAAATTCTCAAGAAGGATAGCACAATGTTCACAAATTCTGGCTTGTAATCAAATCAATTATTCTGAGCAGGTGGCTTAGGCTGTTCTAAATAGCAGAAATATGAATGAAACCGAGGAAGGCGAATGTAGAAAATGAAATATTTGACACTGCTGTTGTCTGGATACGTCATCCCATATATCATTATAGGAGAGCCGGTGAAGAAAGGTCAATGGTGATGGAGTCGCAGAAGGGACGCCAGAGCTGGCCTGGACCGTGTCCAGTGTCCACCCAGATGCTGGAATTTTCAGTTTGTAGTGGCTTTACAAATAAATAAATATAGTAATCCGAGAATATTGCCATGTGTCAACAGCACCAACACATTAGCACCCTATTAGCATAGCAATAAACCGTTTCCAGCCAAACAGTCCCAAGCCCAGTACCACTTTCTATTTTGCGGGCATCCGCTAAAGGAATTTGGATGTATCTATCTGTAACTGAAATCCAATCTTTTATGGCGTTTGTCCTGTATTTATTACTGCTGGGAGACAAAGACAACATAACAGTGTAGACTGAGTGACAGTTTGCAGGCGAATACTGAGCCACTCACCCCATTAGGAGAGGCAGAAGACACACCACTATCTCACTCTTCAGTCCTATTTTCTCTCTCCTACTTTAATTGGAATGACTTCCTTAATTGGGGTTTTCTGGAAGCATGTTGAGAGCAATTCTCTTTCAAGCGGTAACTAAAGACCTTTGTTTGTTCACTCCAAAGAACTTTCCAATTCAGACTGACTTGAAAGTTTGAAATAAACTAGAGATGTCAAACATTACCAGTATTATTAAGACATTTCGAAAGGACTCAAAGGTAAAATATATGGGAATTTTGAATTTCAATGTAATAGAAACATGGTTAGCATGTCATAAAATAAAAAAATAAAAATAAAAAATATTCCTTTGGCAGTGCCTTTCAGTGTCATTACCAGATTACAAACAGTATTCTCTATATCGCATATCTCCATATATCTTCAGGTCATTTTCTTCGACAGACACAGATTTCTATTAGGACATGCCCTGTTCCAGGTAGCATTCACACACACACACACACACGCACACACATGCAAACAAACACACAGCACACATACACACACACACACACACACACACACACATGCAACACACAAACACAACAACACACAAAATAGATACACAGACACACACAAAAACACACACAAACAACCTATGCTCTGGAAACCATTTACTGGCTTGGGTAAACCCGGTTCCCTGCCCACTTCATGCTGGACCAATTTGAAAGACTCCTAAATTGCTTCTCAGAAGGAAGTTGGATCAGAGAAAGGTGGCAGATAAAACACTGGGGTCACACTAAACATCCATTCAAAGCTTGTTACTTGAAAGTAGGTGACCACAGGTTTGGGCTTCTTTTTTATTTACAGTTGTTGTTTTTTCCTTAGTGTCATCATGAGCTCAGTCCCACAGTGATGATGTATGTGCTTTTGTTGTGTTTTGAAACCGAGCATCTGTGGCTGGATTAGCACTCCAGGTGTCTAGGCCTGAGCAGACAGCTTGGCCGTGCGATTATCAATAACACTTTGGAGAGAGAGCAATGAGAGAGAGCACAAGAGAGTGAGATTGAGCAGGAGGGGAGAGAGAGAGAGTGAGAGAGAGAGAGAGAGAGAGAGAGAGAGAGAGAGAGAGAGAGAGAGAGGGAGAGAGAGAGGGGAACAGAGGAAGCGCACGCAAACACCCACAAGCAAGAGAGAGAGGGAGGAAGAAACCGGGGGAGAGAAGGGGGTAGAAAGAGAGGTAGGGAGAGAGAAGTAGATCGAGAGACTGGAATAGAGAAAAGAGGGGTAGAGGAAGGGAGTGGTAGATATTAGGAGGACAGTAAGAGAGAGACAGAGAGAGACAGAGCAGGAGAAAGGGGGTCAAGTAAGAGAGTGAGGTAGAGAGACAAAAATACAGAGGGAGAGAGGGGGACCTCCATCTGTCTCTGTCTACAAACAGAGAGAGGAAGATGTTGTGAAGCAGTTGGAATGCTCAGCCAGGGGTTGACCTTCGGATGGGGCAGTGCGTGGGTTTCATTTGTTTGAAAGGACCGGGGAAAGGTGGCGGTGCTCTCTGACCTTACTGCATTTAATTGTCAAAGGCAGTGGGACGCGTAGCATCAACAATGGAACGTCGTACTGCACACCGTCTGGGAGGAATCCCAAATTAAGTTTGGGTTCTACAGAAAGCTAAAGATAAAAACAACTATATAGTCATATATAGTTTGGCTCTAACAAAAAACCAACATACATTTGACTATTCTCTTGTCTTCCATGCCCTGCTGGAATAGCTAAGTCATCCCCGAAAGAATAAATGCAGAGAAATAAAATTACAAGGTTTTTCAGGGGGGAGGAGGAAGAAACCCCCGCCCAGACCCCCCCCCCCCCCCCCCCCCCCCCTTTTTGGCTGTCCCCTCCCCCACCCCCACCTTAATGATGCTTCCTACGCCCCTTGTGGGTGGGGTGGGTTCCTCTGCCGTATGGCCGCATGACGAGGAGCAGGTGATGGTGCTGAGCCCCCCCCCCCCCAATTGCACACCTTTGATTATTCATAATGCACTCAACTTAATAGTTTTTTTTGTTTTTCCCCCTCCCTTTCCTCCCTCCTCTCCGGCAGTGGCCTTTCTCTGAAAGGACAGTGGGCCACAGCGTAGACTGCCTCTGACCTCCTTCTGCAGCTGACCTTTGGAGACAGTAGCGCTGGCTCTGCCTCAGATCCTGTGGAACCAGCCACCGCTGCTCCTACAGCCATTCCTCAAGTCAGGAACGGTGATATTAGCTGATAGTATTTTTAGAACAGGGGGCTTCTGGGTGGGGGGGGGGGGGGGGAAGAATTGCCTAACAAGAAAGAAAAAAAAAGGCGGAAGGCAGAAGAGATGGATTATTTCTGGAGGGCTGTGCCAGGATAAGACCACTCGTATCTCCAAGAGGCAGATGTGAGGCCGCGGTTGAAAGGGAAGTCACATTCAAGGGTGTGGGACAACGTTTTCAACAGCTCTGCCTTCTGGGGGGAGATGGGAGGAACCTCATCATCAGGGGCCACGGAGGCCAGGAAGACGGACTGGAGAGTCAACACAGCGATTCTCATTCCAATACCCATCTGCAAACTTTGCGTGTGTGATGGAGAGTATGCGTGTGTGTGTGTGTGTGTGTGTGTGTGCCTTTGTGTGGGAGTGTGTGTATGTTGGTGTGTCTGTACACATTCATGTATTTCTCTGTTTCTATGTGTGTGTGTGTGTGTGTGTGTGTGTGTGACATTGTGAGTCTGTCTGTGTATACATTTGTGTGTGCATGCGTGTGTATGTGCGTGTGCGTGTGTGTGCGTGTATGTATGTATGTGTGTATGTGTGTATGTGTATCTGTGTGTGTGTGTGTGTGTGTGTGCGTGGGTCCGCGTGGCATTGGCGTTCGTTTCATCACTCATGGATTATGCTTTACAAAACAGTGCTTTCCTTGACAGATGCACCAACATGCCTCTGACACCAGCCTGCTAACAGGCTCCCTCTCCACATGCCTTCTGGTCCGGCCTTCGGTGAAACCGTCCCAGGTAATGGCCTCCCCGTTTGGAGAGGCTTTTAACTTGGCTGAAGAACCGGTCTGGTCTCCGGCCACAGCGATGGCCTGAGCCCATGCTGCGCCTCCTACTCCTCCTCCTCCTCCTCCTCCTTTACCAAACTGCCACCCACCCTCGGGTCCGTACAAACACCAACATGATGCATGACGCCATTGCTTCTCATCAACGACACTTCCTAGCGTTCCCGCTGACAGCGTCTGAGCCGGGCCTGGGAGAAGGGGCTCCTGGGAGAACTAATACCCATTCTTCAGAGTGGTTGGTGGGCATGTCCTGCTCCTGGCTGGGGGGACGGCGGCAGATGGCCAACTGGACATCCGCACCGGGCCCTTCTGGTGTGCTGCTCCTGCCACATATGCTTGGACTTGGAGCGATCACTTCCTGGAGATTACATTCCCACAATGCCTTCCCGTCGTCACCATGGCGACATGAGCCATGAGTCACGTAGAGCAGAAAACCACCGCCACACACGCACACCTACCCACATACACCCCGCCCGGTGGCTGCAAGGCGAACTCTAACGTGTCTCCTAGGCTCACACGATATGTTCATTGGAGCATCAGACACACATACACGCCAGGGAGAGGGAGAATGTGTAGGCGCAAGTGTGGAAACGTGAGCTCTGAAACATGTTTCACTTCATGTTGTCTCGAGGAATGACTTCCTCCAGGTAACAGGTGTGTTACCTGCTACCTGATGTTGCTACTAGTGTGTTACCTACTACTGCTGCAGGAGAGTGATCTGCCACATTCAGCTACAGGTGTGTTACCTGCCACCTTCTGCTACAGGTGTGTTACCTGCTAGCTGATATAGCTACAGCTACAGGTTTGCTACCTGCTACCTTCAGCTACAGGTGTGTTACCTGTCATATGCCACAGCTACAGTTGTGTTACCTGCTATCTGCTGCAGCAGGTTTGTTACTGCTACAGCTACAGGTGTGTCCTATTAGCGTTGGTAGCAAACGTAAGCTTGCAAGCTTTGATCACCTTATATCAGCTCATTTCCAAACGGTGTAAACAACTCACCGCTGATACTGTCAAACCAAAAAAGACCAACCGCAAACAGAGCCACCTGGAATAATGACAGAACTACTCAACTAAAGAGAACACACACACACACACACACACACACACACACACACACACACACACACACACACACACAATGGGCAGACAGCTCCCTACCTTAAGCACCATCAACAATTAGGTCTACAAAGCTGCTGGCTAAATTGAGACTTAAGGGTTAACAGCTATCCAACAGTTAACATGATATCCAAGCTATAATTAACCATTCTTTACAGTTTATTTCCAACTACATATTAGACTGCTATGGTGGGAGCCCTAAAAAAACTAACTTTTAAGCCAAATTTTAGATGAATAATTATTATTAATTATTTTTAAGCTGTTAAATGATTTTTGCCGGATCTCGGGTCCATCACAGCAGAGGAACGGCCTCGGTGAAGGTTGTGAACGACAAGAGAATCAGCTTGGACACTAATTAACTCTCCTTCCCTCCTGTCCTTGACAGAATCAAGCTTTTGTTACAGTCAACCAAAATATTCTTAAAGACAGACTGCATAAATGTGTTGGCCTCTCTGGCATAGTTCTTAACTGGTTGACGTCTTACCCCCCCAATTAAATCTGTGCTATGGCTTTCTGTGCTAAGTTTTTCTCCTGTGAGTTAGAGCCAGCATCACATTTTACAGCATACTTTTGACATGATTGACAAGAGGTTTGAATATGCCCTCTGACTGAGGGCTGACTGGACACTGCAGTGACGGCCATGTGCAATGTAGTACTATGAAACGGTACGGGCTAGCGCAAGCTGGGCTATGGGTATGACCGTACACTTTCCACCTTCAATCATTTCAGATAAAAGATGGATTTTTACTCTTTTACTCTTCTTTTAAATGCCCTTTAAGTGAGACCTCAGCATATGATGTCACTTATGTCAACAGAACGGTTGTAACCATACTAAATCCGAGTCCTGCAGCTAAGGCTCACATTAAAGTTCAACCCATCAGTTGAAAGCTGTGAGCTGGTTGGTGCTGGAACTGACCAAATAGAGACAAAAAATTGACCATCATCATTGACCTCATAGCAATTGAGTGCTATGAATTGAAGAACTATGACATGAATGAAATAAACCAATAGAAGAGAAAAAAATTGTTTCAATATTAGGACTGGGTCCTTTGCAGCGTTCATTTTGAAGATAAAATTGCCATACAGACAGCGGTGGTGAAATACTGTAATTACCATGGCAGGAAGTGTCCATTGTGACATTGACTGTTTCCTTTAGTTTTGCTTTCACTTTCTTACTACTCTCTCTATTTCTCTCACTTGCTCTCTCTCTCTCTCTCTCTCTCTCTCTCTCTCTCTCTCTCTCTCTCTCTCTCTCTCTCTCTCTCTCAATCTGCCCTTCATTATATTTTGGGTCGGACAAATGAGTAATCACAGAGACGCTGCCACAGACACATCAGCTCATTATATGTGTTCTGTTCTATCTCTCCATTCTCAGGGGGGAAGGCGAGCCGCGGCATCTCCGTGCCCTTGCCGATACTTTGGGAAACAAACAAAGTTGCGAGGCAGAACCGGGAACTAATTTCATTAGTGGCTGCCATTCGTGACTGATTACAGGCTGTGCTCGACGGCTGGCGAGCGGGTCCAAAGTTCTGGGAGGTTAATAACCAGTAACAATCAATTACTTAGCCAATCTGATATGATCAATGAGGTTTTCAATCCCGCAGACAGCAAGATGAGAAATTGAATGTGTGTTAAAACAAACGTAGCGTGGATGAAATTGGTGTGGTGAGAAGGCCTTGTAAAACTGTGGCCTGAGCCAAACACGAGGAGGGGGGAGGAGGTTGTTGCTTTGTGAGTGGTAATTGCATAAACACAGAGTTTGTATATTGCCGAACCTTGCAAGATGCTAACGGCCCTTATTAAATAAATTAAACAATGAACTATTAGCCCTGACCTAAACCATGAAATCCATAAAAACAACAACTCTCGCTCTCTTTCTCTCTCTCTCCCTCTCTCTCTCTTTATGGAGTATAGCTATTGCATGATCATTTTGGGATTCATCAAAGACTAATCTAGCCACAGGATGCAGGGTTATTGTCTGATAAAATTGTTTATTTTGGAATCTTGGAGAAGATAAACGACCAAGTTAATAATCCTTAACACCCATGTTGTTGTTTTTCCTATGAGGTTAACACAACTTCAAGGGGAGAGTTTACTGAAAAATATAAGGATTATAACTATTATAACTGAATATATAACTGAATATTTAATATATGCCTTTGGGTGGGTGCATTCAACCACAGACAGGAGCATGGTGAGTTCTTATCTTAAGCGCATCAGCTGGACTCAAACCCTTAACCCTGGCAGTGGTAATCACCTACATGATCAACAGTCCAACCATACAGAATGAGCACACTAAATATTACCAACATGGTGAGACAGATCGTCGGCCAGACATTTCTAATTATTATTGACAAATACCACAGCAGATGGCTGACTATGAATGAACAGTAAATACCAGGGACAAGATGGAGGATGGATGTCCGTTGCCGTTGACAACTGTCTGGGGTTGTCCCACATCCAGAACCCCCGCGAGGAGCTGTCCGTTCAGCACCACAAGAGACCTTGTGTGTGTGTGTGTGTGTGTGTGTGTGTGTGCGTGTGTGTGTTTCTTTGTGTGTAGACGTGTATATCTAGAAGACATTATCAGGAATGTTGATTGTAAAAATGAACAATTAAAAAAAAAAAATTCTAAATCACAATAAAGAGCTACTGCCCTTATATTAGAGGCAAATTGACTGTGTCTGTTGTCTGTTCTCGCTCAATAATAAGTGAAATCTAAGACGGAAGGGAAAAGGACATGTTTGTTTGAAGGAGATGTCTTGTGTGAGGCAGCTGTGTCTCTGAGCCAGCAGTTTCCTCTCTCACTCACAGAACCCACATGCCCTCACTGCCATGGCAGACACCCAGTGGTCCAAAGAACACACACACACACACACACACATCAGAAAAATGACATAGGCATTAAAATATAGGACTCCCCCACGCAGACAGACCCACACACACCCTGAGGCATTAGATATGCACAGAATCACAGTGCAAACATCAGAGCTTCCTGCTTGTGTAGAGGGAGAGCAGGGGCGATAGCATCCCGAATGGCCTCCCATCCCCCCTCGTGCATCTCCCCTCTCCCACACACCTCCTGCTCCTAGCTCCTCCTCACTGCTCCTGGTGGCTAGCTTTTGTCGGCTGCCGCAGCTCCAGAGCTCTGTCGGCATAGCGCATATGAAACATATATACGGAGTAAAGCACTGGAAGGTTAGGAGGCAGATTTACCTTTCAGTGTGGAGTGGGATGTTGCCTGTGGCTCGGCTCAGATGCAGCAGCTCCTTGGCTTCTGCTAACAACATCACGTGATGCTGAGCCATCTGCTTCCCCCCCTGCCTGGTCATATGACCGGCTAAGCCCCTGCAATGGACTCTGGGAGATGCAGTTCCAGTGGGCCACTTTTGTACTGATGGGATTATAGGAAAGATTACAGGTTACTTGACAGTTTTTTAATGTTTAATTATAAAACATGTTTTTGATTAAGAATACTGTATTTTAAACCAATAAATATGTTGTCTAGCCATGAATTGCAAAAATAGAACACAGTAACCGACTCATTAGCTTATTGATGATGTGTGCTTTTGTATTACTGATGCATAACAATAGTGTTACATACAAGGTCCACTTCAAGAAAATGTATTAATACCTTTGGCATATTAACGTCTTATAAGCATCCAGACTTTAGTCTGTATAGCAATGAAAACATGTGAACTTATATAATTAAACTCCAGTATTGCCACTTTGATGAAAAAAATATTCTGTGTTTAACACAGTAATTTGGGATCCAGCCGCCCCATGAAGTTATAGCAGAACCTCCCAGGCGAGACGGCAAAGAGCCTGGGCTGGAAACCAACAACTGTAAGGGGCGGAGTTACGCCTTGTTTCATGTTTCGTTACAGAGAAATTCAACCAAAGAGAAACTAATTTGCGCGAGTGTTTGAAGTTTTCAGAGGGGGATTTAAAAAAAGTGTGTAAACATTTAAAGACACTTTATTTTACAGTTTAGGCCTACTACCACTGGCGGAGTGTGCTTGGCAATTACGCGCTTACAGATCATGGCCTTCAGCAACAATGAATATGAAGCGAAAGAAGGTGAAATGCCCTGTGTGTGCTGGTCCATCTTTTAGAGAGCTAGACAGCCACACAGCAACCATCATCAGAGGTTAAAAGGTTGATTTTTTTCCCTGTGTTTAATGTAGCAGTGTGGTCATTGCTACATTAAACACAGGAAAACATTGATGTTTTTTGTGCACCGCACTAATCAAAGTGTTGGTTTAGTATTCTACCAACAAATATTCTCCTTTGCAGTTCCGTTTTACGCTGCCTGTTCTGCTGATGGTGCCAGCGTCTGTCCTTGTGTTGTCACATAGAAAAATGCTGGATAGCCTTACGCTAACAGTAGATAACTATCATAAAGTTTTGTCTTGTGCTATAGTCTACAGACTGCCATTAAATTTTAGGATGCAAGCAAACGGTTCCTGGAACAACCAAGCCCCATTTATGACTCAAAACTCTGTATTATTATTATACTGCGTGGCTGGTTGACAGAAACAGAAACTGATTTTACCTACTTGCTGGGTTCCGGGGCTTATTAAGATATGAGCTCTGCAAATATGTCCTTATATTTAGTTAGTATGTAGTCCAAGGTGAAATAAACGTTTAAATTGAGTAAATATCAAGGTTTTTGTCAATAATATGACAAAAACCCAAGTTGCTGCCAAACTCTCAAATGCTATGGTGAAAATTACAGCATGGCTCAATCAGTGCTGTCTCCAACTAAATGTTTCTAAAACTGTTGGTATTTTCTTCAAAATCACAGTTCACCAAAACAAATGACTCAAACAAATGAGAAAACCCAGATGTTCTTGTGTCAGGAGAAAAAATTGAAATGGTTAACGAATTTAAATACCTTGCCATTGTTCTAGACTCCAACTTTAATTTCAGGGCACATGTAAGAGCAGTCTGTAAATGGATCAAATTCAATCTTGCCAATTTGAAATTTATAAGAAACTCCATGTCCACCCAGGCAGATGCATGCATTCAATGATATTCTCTTACACAAGCTACTGTCTGACGAGCTGGTCTCAGGCTAATCACACAACACACACAAAAAACAAGGCAATTCCATCACTGCAATTTTAAGAAAATACAATTTACTGAGCTGGGAAAACATGTTTACAAAAATCATACATGGCATGTCCCCTCCTCCACTCAGATAATTTGTTAACTTTAGAACAAATCCACATCGGATCACAAGAGGAGTCATGAGAGGGACTGCATTATTCCATTTAGGAAAAGTGCCTTTAGTCAGTCAGCCTTCTCTGTTGCCTTCCACCTGAATGGAACAACATCCCAACATGTGTCAGAGACCTAAAAACATATCAGTCATTTAGTTCCAATCTGAAACAATGGTTCATTGATAATATGACCTGCCAGCACTAAACTTGACACGCCTGCTCTTGCCTCCTTGTGTCAGCGTGTCTGTAAATTTGTCCTGCGTCTTGCAACTTACTTACTATGCTTGCTTGATTGCATGCTTCTGTGTAGCTTGTTCTATGTCTCTCATGTGTTGCTTCATATGTACTATTGTCGTTTCGACTCTTTGTTTGTTTGTTGTGCATGTACTGTCTGCTTTGGTGGGCTACTGCCTCAATGTCTAACACATCTGATGTTGCTAAGTCCTAGTCTACCTTTTTATTTGTATTTGTCTGATGCTGACTCTTGTTTGTCCTGCATGCTTTATGTATTTTATGGCTTGAACTACCGAATACTTGCATGTGGTTATAATTAAAGTTGTATCTGTTGCTTTTATCTTTGTTAACTCTTCCTGTTATTTGCTTTTTAGGGAGCCTATTGTAACATCTGGCCAAGGACTGCAGATGGAATCTACCCTTCTGGCTTAATCTGGCATATTTACAGAAATGTTTATTAATATGCACTGTCCCTGTTAAATAAACAAATAAATAAATAAATAAGAATCCCAGTCGGTCAAAGTTTTGGTAAAGGCTGGTCTATTTGCTGCCATCACATCCGTTACTATGTTTACTATATTACTTTGTTTTCAAGTTCAAATTGATGTGCCTGCTCTTGCACTCATATGCACCATGTTGTAGCAAACACATTAATCAACACTGTTTTGAGAATAGATTCAGGTCTTTGGATTTTACAATAGGATTAAGGAGTTTCAAGTGTGTGTGTCATATTAGCATATTCATAGATTCATAGATCTATTGAATGAAGGTGAGGATGACTGACTAAAGGCCAACTCTTTAAACCAACTCTTCAACTCTTCCGGGGTTGGCCGGGGGTGTGTCCTTCAAAGGACAGGGACCACCCCTTAATGCTGATCAACCACGCTACACTGAGAGCAGTGCCCTTCTGTTGGAAAGGAGAGCTCTCTGACCCTCATTCTCTCTCTCTGTCTCTTGGGATGGAGGGGGGGGGGGGGGGGTGTCTAGGCAGTGTGAGGAAGAGAGGGAGAGAGGCTAACTATTTGTATTTCTATTATTTTTTCCATCCTGGCTTTGTATATCCACATTTACTATGGGAATAACGCACTTAGGAATTATTGTGTGAGTGAGAGAGAGAAAGGGAAAGCGAGAGAGAGGATAAGCAAGACAGCTGCCAGGCATGTGGAGTCAAGTAGGCAATTTAAGCAAATACACATTTATTCCTTATTAATTATGAAGGCCAATAATGTGTTTACTATTAATTGTATCAGGCTTTGACTCCCACTCATAAACAAACATGGTCTTCTGATTTAAATGCAAAGAAATGCAAGAAATAAATATATACAGACAGAAGATATAATAAAAGTAATAATGTGAATCATGACAAAATATGGCGTGATTCATTATGATGTAATTACTGTTAGTGTTTATTCCATAATGTGCATTTTCTCTATGCTTTCCAATTAGATATATTTGTCCTTGTGTGTTCTGTTTAACAATGCATGTGAGTCTGCAGTTAGAAATTATAGGAAAACATGTGAGCTCATCTGCATAATGCTTCTATTCTTCTGTCTCCTTCACCATGTAGGCCTACAGCTTATGTCTTTGCATATGTGTGGGGTTTTGTGTGAAGGATTTTGTGTGCAGCCCCGTGTGTTAGTGTATGTTAGAGTGACTGTGAGTGTGGGTTTTTGACAATGCCGCAAATGTGTTTGGTGTGTGTGTGTGTGTGTGTAGCGGTGTGTGTGTGAGGTTGCGCATGTGCACATGTGTGTTTGTGTTTGTATGTTTTCCATGTGTGTCCCTCTGACAACCACTGGTGGTACGGGTGGAGGGATGAGGCTGATGGTGAAGGGTGGAGGATGAGGGTGGTGGTCGAGGATGGAGGGTGGGGTGGAGGGTGTGGATGGAGGGTGGACAACGGAGGGTGAGGGTGGAGGATGAGGGTGTGTGTCGGGGTAAGTGGGTGGGCGGTGGACAGGGAAGGGTGAGGGTGGAGGGATGAGGGTGAGGGAGGAGGGTGAAGGGTGGAGGTGGTGGGTGAGGGTGGGGGTGAGGGTGGAGGGATGAGGGTGAGGGTGGGGGTGTGGAGGGTGGAAGGATGAGGGTGGGGGTGGAGGGTGGAGGGAGGAGGGTGGAGGGAGGAGGGTGAGGGTGGTGGTGGAGGGAAGAGGATTGAGGATGAGGATGGTGGTGAGGGTGAGGGCGGAGGGAGGGGGTGGAGGGAGGAGGAGGATGGAGGGTGGGGGTGGTGGTGGAGGGTGAGGGTGGGGGTGGTGGTGGTGGTGGAGGCTGAAGCCAGAGTAGGAGCTGCATTTATCCATTCTGCTTGTCCCTCCTACGCGCTGCTTTGTGTTTGGGAGCGGTGATGAGATAGGAAGAGAAGCAGCTAGAATGGCCTCCAGTCTGAATTATGCATGCCTCCGTCTGCTGACAGAGGACATGACTGCCAGGACCCCTCAGTGTCATAATGCCGAGATGGATACACCGATCACTTCAACACACACACACACACACACACACACACACACACAAACATAAACACAAACACGCGTATGCAAATGTATTGTTCACACACTCTATTGCCTTCACCTTGATTCAGTTCAGCCTAACTTTGCGAACCGGCATAAGATGAGGGAGATACACATTTACAAGTCAGGAACTTGAACAAGTGTCACTTTATGCATTCATGGAATTCGACGCAACTAGACAAGATGAACAAAATCAGTGGGTGTCTAACTTTGGAAAAGTTGAAAAAGCTGCAAAAGTCCTAGCTAACAAGAGGTGAACATTAGGAGTTGGCAACAACCCTGTACCTTAAGAGAATGACCCCTGAGAGAAAGAAGTAGGAATAAGTAGTATAAGTATGTATAAAGCCAGAGTACTGGGTTGGGGGCATTAGCAGGTTCCAGGAGTACCCTTTTGAAGAGGACAGTTTTCAGTTATCATCAGCGTGACGTGAGTAGGGAGGTGCTGCTGTCCCATTAGTATGAGTGATCCAGCCCGGCATGCATTACACAGCCGTTGGACCGTGGCCCAGAGCTAATAGACTGTGGCTTCTTTAACAGCATTGTTCAGTGGAAATAACCTTGCACAAAAATAAAAACTCCAACAAAAAGTTCTTCCCAAGACTTTAAGCCAATGTTCTTTTGCACAAGATCGGCCCTCATGCTTTTATTTTCTTCCGTTTTGCTCCAACAAACCAAAGCCTTTTAAAATATGTCCTGGGCATTGTTGAGCTGGGTCCACACATGCAGTGAGTGCACTTACATTTCCCCTTTTTTCATTACGCCTATGCATCCTCTGCTTTGTGTTGTTTTTCCCGTCCTTTATTATTAGTGTTATGTAACTCTGTGATGCGCTGATTCACTGTACATGCAAATGCACTTGGCAAAATAAATTTCATTTGTGATTCTGATGTCGCTGTGATGGAGGGGAGCTGGAATGGTGAGCCTGTTGAGAAGTGCCTTGAAGTGATGGTTCTCTAGCGTTCCTCCCGCACACATACACACACACATAGACACACATTTTTCCATGGCTGGAGTGGTCACTCACACGGCAATCATCCATGGGGAGCCTGGAGCTCCTATCACAGCGCAGAGAGGTGGTTGGGCATTTAGACTTCTGATGACTCCTTAAGGGAGGCTGAAGTGCTCTTATCAGGTATGGAGTTTTTCTAGGTAGGTAGGTTTTCCTTAGTACTATTTAGTCGTTCAGCAGATACTTTCATCCAAAGTGACTCTGGCTATTTGAACCCTGAGCTGAAATGTCACCAGGGAGCAAAACACCTTATCCTAAAATAGCCTGCTAGCCTAAAATAGCCTGCCCTACTGATTTTAATTGTTTTAATAGGAGAAAGCTTGAATTATTTGAAATCACAGAATACTTACAGAATACTTACACAGCACTTACTCTTTAAGGCCACTTCTTTTCAGACAAATGTTTTGTTCTCTATTGGATAGAAAAGTCATTCTATTGAATCGCAGAGTTCATAACCATGAAATATGTTAATGTTTCTAATGGTAACACAGCAGAATGGCAGCAATCAATAAAGGCAATACAAAACCAGAAACGTTGCAAAATATGGATATTAATACATAAATACTTCTTAAATCGCAACCTGAGTAAAAAGGTCAGGTTCTTCTCTACATCATAGTCAGAGTGTCTGCCAGCAACCGCTGTGTCCCTGCCAACCGTCATTTTATCTGTTGGCAGAGGAAAGGCTACCAAGGCCTTCTTAAATCAGTATTATATTAATACCATTGTCAAGCTAACAGCTAAAAACCATTCCTATCCTAATGCACAGATTGGAGGCTTTTGACACTGCGTAAACAAAATGAGCCTTGAAGCCCTTTACCCACTGATGGCTAACACCCGCTACCTCCGCACTCTAATAGAATGGCTGTCCTGGCTCTTCATTTTCTCTAAATCAGCCACAGGGTCAAGTGTTCCCCACTGTCATCGCCCCCTGAAGAACGCTGGCACGATTAAGAAACGGGAAGCGATAGTAGGTGCTGAATTAATGATGTAAATTAAAAGGAATTAAAATGAAAAATGCAGTTAACTAGAGCTGAGAGGTGCTGGCACCGTGGCTTAATAGAAATGCAATGGTTCCTTTCCTGTGTGGTGGAGCTGGTGGAGGTGGTGAAAAGGGTGGAGGTGGCAGAGCTAGTGGAAGGGTGGAGGTAGTGGAGGGATGAAGGTTGTTGAGGTGGATGGAGGGGTGGAGGGATAAAGTGTTGGAGGGGCTGAGATGGTGGAGGTGGTGGAGAGGTAGAGGGGTGGAGGATGGCCAGGACAGACCGTCTGACTGTAAGAAGAGCCAGGCGTAGATATACTGGAAGCGACAGTGTTCCTGTAGGCGTAGGTCTGATGGTGCAATGCCGGCAGAAGAGCCGCTTGGAGACAGATAATTCCATAGAAGGTATTACGTCTGGTCTTGGATTTTGAAGTGCAAATTTGAAGAGAAATTAAAGGCTTTTTTGATGGAAGGAGAGAAACTGAGTGTGTTTACATTTGCATGTGGGTGCGTGATAGTGCACAGATGTGTGAATAGTCTAATGTCTGTTTTCAGTGTCCATAAGACACACTATATCTTAAATGCAAATTTGGTCAAACTTTCTATTAAATAGAAAAGTTTGACCACTTTAAAGATATGTGCCATTATTCTTCCACAACTTCCTTTGCATAAAAATATGCAAACTTTATGAATGTTTCATGCATTAAAGACTTCCACTCGTAAATGAGTTAAGTGTAGGTCCCACCATCAACCTGCTTTCTACTACTCTAAAGACCTTTTGGTGTTTAGAGTGTGGATTCAATGGATTCAACCATTGTATTGGACCGTAAGTATTGGTCTTATTTAATACAAGGATTAGACCACAATGGGTCACCATGAAGTGTGTTATTCTGCTTATACCACTGCTATCAACAATGATTAAACATTAGTAACTTTCATCAATACAATTATTTTCTATTTATTGACTTAATCACTTGAAATTGTAAACACACAGACACACACAGGCAGAACATGACCCATAATTGTGTAATAATGTAAACAGGATTTAATACTGTGTTAAGGGTAAGCACTGTGCAATCCAAGAGGTTCATATCTGGTTCATCCCACTAAACAACTGGACATTTGAACTGCTGATTGCCAGAAAACAACACTTACATCAAATAGGGACTGGACTGAGCTGTGTCTCAATATCAATATTATGAAATGTTATTGTATTTGACTTGTATTTGACTATGTATTGTATTTGTTATTGTATTGAATGAATGTTACAATGACACAGCAAGGGCACGTTCCAGTGTCACATCGGGTTCATCCCAAATGCACGTCTTCAGCGAGCGGGTGACGCTATTTGAACAAGACACATCGTGATCCAGCCAGGAGGTTGAGCTAAAAGAAGATTACGCAGGGAGAGACGGGATCAACTGCCCTGCGGCTCATCAGACCCAGGTCGGTCCGACCAGACACAACTGAAGAAACATCAAAGCTAAGCTGCGAAAAGACCACAATTCCGGACCTCCGTCCTCAAAGTAATTAAAAAAGGCGGACACAAACTAATTAAACACGAGGACACACAGACGACTAACCAGTGCCTGCAATAATTACACATGTGCTGTCGACTTGGCTGCCCCCCATTCCCCTCTTCTGCAGCCTACTTATATAGGCCCGCCGAGATTGATTAATTGATTACAGCTGAGGCTACCTGGGCGAGATAGAGAGAGCGAGAGAGAGAGAGAAAGAGAGAGAGACAGAGCAACACATATTGCATACATGTCCTGTTCATAAAGCCAACTGGATTGAAGGGAATTGAATTGAGCGTAAAACAGAGCGAGAGAGAATGGAAGAGAGAGAGAGAAAGGAAGAGAGAGAGAGAAAGAGAGAGAGAGAGAAACAGATGGACAGACAAACATACAGCACGACAGAGAGACAGAGAGAGAAACCAAACAATAGCGCAGTGTTAATACTAGCAGGTATTGATTGTGGCTGATTGTTGTAATCGTGTGTGCTTTTTACTCCAACCAGCCTTCAGTGGCTCTTTGCAGCTCATCAAGTCAAGAGGAGACTCCGTACAGAAATATTGAACACACCAAAACTCACATATGCTACATCACAAAAAAAACACTTCTAAATGTTGACCAAACTGCCGCTCTATCCTGACAGCTAGCGTTATTCAACAGTTTGTGTTTTCACATTCAGGCTCTCACATTGAACCATCTTTACTTGTGTGTGTCTTTGTGTGTATGCTTGTGTATGTGTTTGTATGTGTGTCTTTGTGTGTGTGTGTCCTTGTTTGTGTGTGTGTGTGTGTGTGTGTGTGTGTGTGTGTGTTTTCATGCGTGTGTGTGTGTGTGTGTGTGTGTGTGTGTGTTTTCATGCGTGTGTGTGTGTGTGTGTGTGTGTGTGTGTGTGTGTGTGTGTGTGTGTGTGTGTGTGAGTATCGGTCTGTGCATGTGCATGTGTGTGTGTGTGCATGTGTATGTGGCCACGGTATTATTTTTCCCTATTTGAAGTATTTTTCCTTCTGTCTGAGTTCCCTTACCACTTTGTCTTTGTTCCAGATGTCAACATGCACTGGGCCTCAAACTGAAGGAGAACATACGGTGAAGGTGGCAAAAAGAGGTCTGTCAAAGAAATACGCCCCCCCCCCCCCCCACAAGCACACACACACACTGACTTGACTGCATACATGGACCCATTAATCTGTAATTAAGGGCTGCCTCTTAAGACGAGCACACCAATTGATGTCTTCCATTCATCCATTCACCAGACTCTCCTGATCTTTGAATCAGTCATCATCAGGCTGACTTCTGCATTATGTTCATGAAGAATTAATAAAACCACACTTTGAGTCCAATCATCTGCCAAGTCTGTTTTGCTGGCACATTGCCATTTAAGTAACGCGTGAGTCAGCATCACCAAGTGGGTAGTTCCATTTTCAACCGGTGACTAATATCCACTTTTCTTCGAATTTCTGCATACAAAATATGGTGACACTCTGAGAGTATCACAATACACTTCTCTACCTCATCTGAGGGCCCCGGCAATTAGCTGTCAAGCCATCGCGTGTGTGTTAATGGCGTCGGCAGGCAGTCATGAAAGCTTCCCCGCTGTATGAAGGAATCCCGTCGCGTTGAGAACTAGATGTACCTTGTAGTCTACAAGAACCTCCAAGCCCTTCTACTTTCCTTTCCTCATCCTTGAGTTTGTATTGCGCTCCACTTTAAATGCCACTCAGAAAAGCTTTACAGCAGGACTCGAGAATCCATTTGCCTCTTCACTCATCTGTATGAGGCCGGCCCAGCCATCTGGCTGCGTTCCTGCCTGTTGATTTGCTGCTGCCTTAGTCGACACTGTGGAGTGAGGAAGACCTTTCATGGGATGAAGGTGCAGAGAGGGGGGAGGGGGGGAAGGGGGTGGGGGGCGGTGGTGTTGGGACAGCTGGAATCATAGCCCACTTTGCTACCCCCCTCCCCCCACCAAGGTCTGGAAGTGGGCGGGGCCGAGGCTTGGTGAGGTGTAAGGTGGGGTGTGGCTAGGAGCTCAGAATGACCACATTTATCTTACCAGAGGAATCGGGAACGATGCCAACGCTAAGGCCACGTTTACATGATGACGGTCTGAACAGAAGACGCAAAAGTGGCGTCGCGTCTTCACTTTTTATTCTGCGTTTAGATGAGCGTTTTCGGGAGGAAATCTGCGTGCATACGGTGAGGCAAAAGTGTGTGGAATTCGATTGGGTATGCATGCCAGGCAGCTAGGTGGTGCTGTGATACACTATCACATAACACCGCCATGTCTGAGCACATTACAGATCCTTCTCTGTTCAGTAATACTATCTGTACATATCCTGTACATTTCGTGGAAAGACTCCTGTACTGCCTGTACTGCCTTCAAGCTGCCATTTTGTTTGTTTATTTCCCTGTACTGGCGCATGTATGTGACGTAAATGCGTACGCGACGTGAGCAGATCTGAGCAGAGTTTTGCGTCTTGGCAGTGTAGACAGAAACGCTACGGCGGAGCGTATTCAAGTTATCCACTCTGGAGGGTGGTTTCAGATTTTTGCATTTTTAAGCCTCAAAAACGCCGTCACCGTCTAAACGAAAGGCACTTCCGATAAAATATTTTGTTGTTTTTACCCGCAAGCGTCCTCGTGTAAACGGGGCCTAAAATGCACAACAGAAAAACAGACAGTTGCTGTTTTTTTTTTTTTAAATACAAACAGATACATCGACAGCACGATAAGTCCTTATTGAATTCCTCTCTGCTTCATCCACCGACAAACCACACACTTGTATTGCTTCAAAAACAAACCAGTGATTGTTTAATAGATTACACCTATGCTGTCCATGCCCAATTTATTTTTGCTGTCTTTGTCGAACGCAGCGCTCCAATAGAAGCAGCCGAGCAGCTGTGAACGTGACGGGCGGGAGTGACAGAAGAGCCATCAGGGGAGGAGGGATCAATACGTGGCTGTGGTGAGGAGCTAACAAGCGTCTGCACCGCGGTGGAGACGCCTGTCTGCTGTGCACCACCGGCCACCCCACCTGCACCTCGTCAGCTCGCTGTCATCCCTCACCATGGTCACCGACCAACCCAGCCATGAATTAGGATTTAAATATCTAATCTCATTTGGATTCAAAGATTCTGCCCATGCTGGTTTTCTTTCTGTGTGGTGTGTATGATTGTGTGATTGTAAATGTGTTTGCGTGTGTGTGTGTGTGTGTGGTGTGTGTGTGTGTGTGTTCGTATGTGTGTGTGTGTGTGTGTTCGTATGTGTGTGTGTGTGTGTGTGTGTGTGTGTGTGTGTGTGTGTGTCTCTGTGTGTGTGTGTGTGTGTGTGTGTGTGTGTCTGTTTGTGTGCTTGTGTGTATGTGTATGTATGGATGCGAGTGTGCGTGCATGTGTGTCTGTATGTTGGTGCATTTCTGTGTGTATGTGTGTGCGTGAAATTTGATATTTCACATGTTTTTTGTGCGCATAAGCACGGGAAATTTCACATGCTTTTTGCACATGCCTAAGTAGCCGTTTATGACCCCTTTGGCCTTCCATACATGTGTGTGTGTTTGTGCCTGTCTGTGTGTGTGTGTGTGTGTGTGTGTGTGTGTGTGTGTGTGTGTGTGTGTGTGTACGTTTGTATGGGTGTATGCGTGTGTGAATGTGCGCGTGTGCATGTGTGTGTGCGTGTGTGTGTGCTGTAACACAGGAGGGTGCCAGCTCAGCTTCACCATGGCCTTGGACCTAGAAGGGCTGTCTTTGCCCGGGATCAGCATACTGGTAATTGCATGCGACAGAAATGGATTTCCTGTCGCTGCGTTGGCTTTATGGTGAGGGTTTTTCACATACGTTTGTTTTTTTCTTGTGAAATGTTATATGTTAGTGGACGACCTATTTAACTCATGACTGTGACAAGATCTGAAAAATGATTGTTAAAATGCAATGTCCATTTTCTAGTATTGACAGACGCTGGTGTTTTACACAAAGGTGTGCATGCCTTTTATATGCATTCTGAGACTTATGGATCTACAATGAATTTACAAAAAGGCTTATCTGCCAATAATTTGTTGCTATTGAACAAATTGCCATGTAATAAATTATTGATTTATAAATGCTGGACTTGGCATGGAAATCTGATGAGACCCACAGTTATAGAAACACATTAGGAAAAAATCTTTGGCGTGAGAATATATTGCAACCATATATCAATACTTTTGACCTCTCTCAAAAAGCTATTTTAATTATTAAGCAAGAAAACACACAACGTCATTTGTTAATTCACTTTTATTTTAATATGCTGTGTTAAATATTTTAAGACCAGGGTTGCCTGCAGCAGTGTAAGCCTTATAAATAAACGCTTTTTTTTATTGTATGTTCTGTTAAGTATTAAAGATCCCCAGTATACTCATGTACACTTGGATTTGCTCCAGTTAATGATGATGCATTAGGAAGTCAACTGTGTCCCATGGCTTGTCGGGTTGTCCTAGAATCAATATCGTCAAGATGTGTCCGTTGTTTTTGATTTTTTTTAGATGACAGCAAACAGAGCCTTCTGATGCAAGCCTGAGAGTAATCTCTGCAAATAGAATCCTAATGTTTAAGGGATTGACTTAGTGAAACACTTGAGAAAGGTATCACAGGATAAGATGGGTAAGAGTAGTTGAGGGTTGGATATGGTTAATAACAATCTTCTGGGCAGTCTGTCTCATTTACATTGAATTACCTGTGTACAACTGTCCAAACTGTCCAAATGTATATTGGTTATGTATATTAATGTAAATTATAACTCCCTCTCTCTCTCTCTCTCTCTCTCTCTGTCTGTCTCTCTCTCTCTCTCTCTCTCTCTCTCTCTCTCTCTCTCTCTCTCTCTGTCTCTCTCTCTCTCTCTCTCTCTCTCTCTCTCTCTCTCTCTCTCTCTCTCTCTCTCTCTCGCTCTCTGCTTGTCATTCTAGCAGCTGTGTGGACTTCTGTTGGTTGATGAGGGAGCAGGAAGTTTGCCAATCAAACCTATAATGTCAGCTGACCCTGAGTTCATCTGGAGTGTGCTGGTCAAGGATAACGAGCCATCTGCTACATGATCATGCCTGTAGCACACAGTGTCAAGGGCAAGGGCCAACCCTCCTTGGTTTTTGTGCAATAAAGATCTGGATAAAAAACATCTAAACTACATTGTGAAAGGCGGCCCCGTGAGCGGACTGGATGATGGCAAAGAAAAGTTGAGGACGACAGCCAGGTTCGAGAGTGTGGGCCAAAAACGAAGGCAATGGTGGTAGGACAAAAAGGTGAAGTTTTATTTACTCCAAAAATAAACAAAAA
>NC_140278.1:9184019-9189019 GCF_964030765.1 Micromesistius poutassou
GGGTGTGTGTACACATGTTTGTCCATAATGCATTTCATAATGCAGCAAACACGCATCTAGCCCCCTATCCCCCACGCATCGGTGTGTGCGCATGCTCGCCGTTTCAGAGAGCAGACCGACAGTTGCGAGAAGTGGAGAGTAGAGAGTAGGCCATTTTGTGCACTTTCACCCCGGGTATGTCTCTGATCTCGATGGGGTTCACATCACACGCCTTCCCCAGCTGTGTGGCCCATGCCCAGTGGCAAGAACCGCAAGCATGCGCGCGTGTGTGTGTGTGTGTGTGTGTGTGTGTGTGTGTGTGTGTGTGGGGGGGGGGGGGGGTTGGGGGCTGTACGTGCATCAAAGCATGCAGAGGAACACTCCTGATGTCTTGCATATACATGATGTGCCCTTCAGAGCAGGAACATGGAGCGAGAGAGAGAGAGAGAGAGAGAGAGAGAGACAGCCAAACAGACAGACAGAGAGAGAGAGGGAAAGAGAGAGAGATAGAGAGAGCAAGAGCGACAGAGAGAGGGAGAGCAAGAGAGACAGAGAGAGAGAGAGAGAGAGAGAGAGAGAGAGAGAGAGAGAGAGAGAGAGAGAGAGAGAGAGAGAGAGAGAGAGAGAGAGACACACACACACACACACACACGGAGCAAAAGAGAGATGAGAGGGAGAGTTTATGCCTCTGCCTTTGCCACAGGGTTGCTCTTTGAGGGGTGACTCTGCAGACAGACAAACAGACCAAAAGACAAACAGACAGATGGACAGTCCGACAGACCAACTCCGAGGGCATAAAGCCTCCTAGACAAGCCATGCCTCTATAGGGAGCAACACACACACACACACACACACACACACGCACACACACACACACACACGCACGCACGCACGCACGCACGCACGCACGCACGCACGCACACACACACACACACACACACACACAAATACACAATGGCCTGAGTCTGACCTGGTCGGGGGGTGGGGTCAACAACTACAAAAGTCTGCAAGCCGCCAAGCGCAGAGCCACGAGAAAAAGCCGTAAAGAGAGGCGCATTGAGCTGATTTTTTTTTTACTGTGTTTAAAAATAAGATGAAGAGCGGGAAGATAAAGATCCGTCCCCGCAGGTCGCTGACGGGAGGCACACGTGTTTCAACGCACAACTGCTAAAACACACCTACCTGTTCTGCTGCCCGCGTCAGCTGGCGCGCACCGCCGCCGTCAGAACGCATTAGTCACCCGGTGCCTATTGCACACTAGCCAGATGAACGCGGCGCCAGTGTGTAAGATTTAGAGTAGGAGATTAAGGGGGGCTGGCTTCTACTTTGCATAGTTTGTTTGTTTGTTTGTTCACATTGCAGGGTAACACCAGCTTTAGAGCTCCTCTGTAGAGGCACCGTCGCCCCCCTCCCCCCTCCCCCCCCCCGCCTTCGCACGTGTACACGCATACTATGCATACTACACACACACACACACACACACACACACACACACACACACACACACACACACACACACACACACACACACGCATGCACGCACCCGCATACACACACAGACACACACAGACACACACACACACACACACACACACACACACACACACACACACACACACACACACACACAGACACTAGCTTGTCTCACTAGATCCACCCACTTGCGGGAGGATCAGAGCAGTGAGCGCTTCAGGACCTAAATCAATACACAGGGCTTTTCTAATGGAACTGTTCGAGATGGTATTCAAATCAGTGAACTTTATAAACTATTATATACGGTCCAAGTATTCTGATGCTGCATGCTGCTTGCGGTGCATTGAACTTAAACCACATTCATATGACGTGGAACATAGCCGCACATAAGAAATGACCACACCCCGTCACCAGACGAGAATAACATATCAGTATTTTCATTTTGCCCTGTGATTAAAATATTCGGGTATCCCGCGCATGACTTGTTTACCTCTGCCTCTGCGTCTCCCCTCCTTTTGCGCAACGATTTGATATTACCTCTGGTCTGTTTTTCGGCGCTGCGACCCACGCAACGCTCGGGCTCCAGAAGAGGGGGCTGATGGGTTTGCTTTTGTGACGAACCCGAGGGTTTTCAAAGACACGAAACCCGGCTCTGCGACTCTCAGACAGGCTGGGAGGAACGGCGCTTCCTAAACGCGCGCTGTGGAAACAACAGGGCAGAGGAGCTCTCCCGTCTTCACGCGTTAGAAGACCTTCGCCTTCAGCCGGGCGCCTTTCACCGCCCGGAGACGCAGGGTTTTGGAGACGCAACTTTTTTGGGGCAATTACGCTCCTGTGATATCTGGAATAATAACAACAACTGTTGTTCGAGGAGTGTATTTTCTTCTGATGTGTTGGAGGACGATGTAGGCTCTTGGCACGATATCATAGTCCATGTATTCTGGAATTGGGAACGCTTTATCCCATTGGATCGCGGAACAAGTTGGACATTTACTGAATTATTTTTTTGACTCGCCTCGTATGCCTACTTGAATATCAACATTTTGTTTCCGTTTCCCCGCCGTTTATCCATATTAATAATGATTTTTGTGGACTTGCCGAAATCAAGGTGTGGAATTTGTAAGCACTGAACCTCAGCAACAAGAAGCATTATGCGTCAAAGAGACTGATAACTTACTAAAGGTAAATTCTAATTTCCAATGTCTTATTCTGTTCTGCGTTTTATTCGTCTTCATCCTTCTACGTGATATATCAGTGGCTTCCAATTAAGGGCTCCACGATTATTGATATTTATTGTTTTTTTCTCTGTTTGGCACCGCAATCATTACGCTGGCATGTTCTGGGTAGAATACGCAGAAAGGAACTGGACAACTAATAATGCGCTTATCAAACCGCGGGGTCTCTTATAGCCACCCACCTAATAGGATGTTCCTTAATTAAGCTTGTCTTGAACATGGCAAAAATCGGAACTCTCCATAAATGAGCGTTGCAATTTGTGTTCCACCGCCCTCTTTGTGTTTTTAAGGTTTGCGCACGGGAAGGCGCAACACTTTTGGGGACTGGCGACCCGAAATACACAGGCAACATATGGGGTGGGTGCTGCTGCTGACCCATCCTGTGTCCGAGTTATCCCTTCAAAAACCAAAGGTTATGGGGGAAATGACCCTTATTAAAGGCCGACCGTACTTTTTACTAGAATGGCTGGAATGGTTGAGATATGGTTGGTTTTCAATTTGACTGGAAAATGTGTGCGTCGCGCACACACACACACACACACACACACACACACACACACACACACACACACACACACACACACACACACACACACACACACACACACACACACACACACACACATACACGGGGGGGGGGGGGGGGGGCACACACACACAAAAACAAGCACACATAGACACACTCCCAACATAAGTGAACATTAGTTTATTGTGAACTCACTGCAAGCGACGCAGATATGCTTGTGTGACTCCAGTCCGACCCACGTTAATTAATTATTTCAACATTGGTTGCGCTTGCATTCCTAAACAGTGATAGGCTAACATAACAACGCACTGACCTATTATGAATAACTGTAGCATAACGCCCTGTCATCATCCCTGTCTTCATCCCTGTCTTTGGACCCCGTGTGAGGCTTCTTCACCAGCGGGATGGGTGGTGTAATTGGGTGGAGGGTGTGATTGGGTGGGAAGGCGCGATCTACGACCCTGGTTTTCACCACCGATGCGCCACGGAACAGATCGGTGTTGACTCTTTCGCACTCCTTCTGCTGTCTCTGCGTCCTTGTTGCGTATTCAATAAATCAACATTCCGCATTTGGAGATAAATTAGAATACCGGCGCGATTTCAAAACGGGGTGATTGAAAATGTAGGTGGCAAAAACTTACCAGCGTCATTTTGAAAAGGCGCCAGATTGTTTAGGACAGAGAATGCGTATTATCTCTGTATTTTATGTAGGCTACGTGTTTTTAGATGTACAAAAAATCCCTTTATTCCGGCGTAGGTGTGTGACATTGGAAGTTCCCGGTTCATACGGCAGGGGGAGGTGTAAAAACACACACCGTCCCTGGGGACCAACGTGTTGAGTTCTTCGGTGGAACATCAGGGGCATTTGAAAGAGCAGCTTCGAGCCCATTAGAGGTAGAGGGAGAGACTGCAGGGTCGTAACCAAACAGTACATATTTACGAACAATTGTAAGATGAACAGTCAACAGGTGAATTGGCCCAGCGCATTCCTGATGAGATATATATGCTCTAATTCTCTTTATGATATAGTGCTCTATATGATTTAGTGCTTTGAATCTAGTGCTCTATACGCTGTAGCGCTCTATATCTAGTGCACTAGTGCTCTAGTGCTCGACTGCTCTATATGCTCTAGTCTAGTGCTATATACTATGCTCTAGTGCTCTTTATCTAGTGCTGTAGCACCATCTATACTATACTATATCTAGTGGCGTAGCACTATATATGCTCTAGTGCTCTATATATGCTCTAGTGTTCTATATCTAGTGCTGTATCAGTATGTGCTACAGCTCTAGATATAGAGCTGTAGCTGTAGCACCATATATGCTCCAGGGCTCCATATCTAGTGCTCCATGTTATCTATAGTCTATAGTGCTCTAGGACTCTGGTGCTCTATATGCTCTTGTGCTCTATGTGCTCTACTGCTCGATATGGTTTAGTGCTCTATGTGCTTTAGTGCTTTATAGATCTAGTCTTCTGTATGCTCTATTGCTCTTTATCTAGTGTTGTATATATAGTGCTCTGTATGCCCTAGTGCTCTATATTCAGTGCCTTATATCTAGTGTTTTATATCTAGTGCTTTGTATGATCTAGTGCGCTATATCCAGTGTGTGGTGGCTGTGGAGGATGCAGTGGTGTGGTGGTGGCAGAGGATATGGCGGAGGATGTGGTGGTGGTGGATGTGGAGGATGCGTTGGTGTGGTGGTGGTGGATATGGTGGAGGATGTGGTGGTGGTGGTGTTGGATGTGGTGGTGGTGGTAATGGTGGTGGTGGGGGATGTGGTGGTGGT